>NW_015555744.1:1681637-1692412 GCF_001515605.1 Sinocyclocheilus anshuiensis | reverse complement strand
ATTTAATAAACTTTAGAAAGTCAACTCTAATGTGAACTTTCTGTGGAAGTGAGTCGGCTATTTTTACTGACTTAAAATCAGTACTATACAGAAGGCAGGCTCAATTATACAGGAACAGACTGTACAAATAAATAAAGTGAAATTTAAAAATCTCTTTCGGTTAAAAACAAAACGTGACTTAAAATTCATCATGTCAGTCAAGGACAATCTTTTACACGCTGTAAAATTCATTTAGGTGTGTTGGTCTCATGCATGTGGCTTATTTTTACAGACATTTGTCTTCTCTTGAAGAGTTTAGCAAGCCTCAGGCTCGTAACACATCCGATCTGCAGGGTCTGGAGTGTGCTGGTTCCACTTCTTGAGGTTTGACAGGTGCTAGACATCACACCCTTGGAGGAGGTGGTCTAAGGGCCTGCGAGGGAGAGAATTAACAAGGCTCTAAATAGTCAGAAAAATATCTCTTATGTTTCTAAAGTAATTATAATGTATTCTCTTTTTTCTTTTAAATAAATGTGGATTCTAAATGAATAAATGCAAGTTTGTCAAATATAGTCTCTCTATCATTTCATCCAAATTTTCTTAGCCTCGGACTGGAAGCATAAAGGTATAGTGCACCCAAATTCTTCCTTGTTTTTATAGCAAAATTAAATACACTGTATGGTGACCAAGGCTGTTTAGCAAACTTTTAAGGCCACATTTTCAGTCAATAAATTACAGTGTTGCACTGTAAATAATATATCACTATTTCAACATTTCTTCAGTGGACGTTGAATATTACACAAGTCACATGGATTACTGGTACTTTTGCAAAGCTTTTTCATCATTTTGGCACTTGACAGTCCCTGATCTCCCTCTACTTCTGTTGTATGTAAAACGTATGGGTTCCACAGAAGACAGTAAGTCATAATTGGTTTAAAACAACATTAGGACTTTTCATTTTAGGTTGATTAACTACTATTCCTTTAAATACTGATGTAAACATCAGTCATTACACATTATGTAGAGTTAGCTTTGCTACCTGTCGCGCATTTAGGTAGTCATTATGCAGAACTCTGGATTGAACTGAAGAGGGTGGAGGTGGAGGAGGTGCTGTAGGCCTTATAACCTATAGAATAAACAAGAGATCACAAAGTCCTGATAATGCTTTCATTTGGTATAGATTGTGCTTGTTGTTAAATGAGATGATGAAATTTCATCAGATGTGACTGCAAGTTACCAGAGACGGCTTCTGATTTGGTGTCGACTGGTGGCTGTAGTCAGGGATGTCGACTACATGAACTTTCTGCTGCCTTGGATGGCTATTAAGAAAACAGCAGCATTAAATGCACTTGATTTATTGACTTCCTCCAGTGTTTAAGTGTTGGTTTCCTATACTCTTACCCGAATGAATGTGGCGTGCTCTTTCTGCGCTTGTAAAAGAAGACGGCCAGTCCAATTAGAAGTATCCCAATCAGGATGCAGACAACCATGACAATGGCTATTGTCACCGCTAGAAATGCAAAGAGGCAAAAAACTCTTATTTGTGATCCTCCAAACAAAAAGAATATGAGGCTATTTTGAATACAGTGTCTGTTGTATACCTTTAGAAGAACCTTCACTTTCTGCTGGTGTTTCACAATCTGGAGGCAGCCATCCAGTTTCACATCTGCACTCCTTTCTGTGGTCACAAACCTGTAGCATATACACTTACATGAATTCTTCTAAAACAAGTTGTACAGTATGTATAACTTATGAAAGAATATTATATTAAGACCTGAAATAGTCAAAAAGCATAACATGGAAATGTCCCCATTGTAGGACGAATAAAGGTTTATCTAATCTAATCTATTTGTTTCATTTTATGAGGAAACGAGAAGTTAGTGTTCGAGAAAGGCATATTTTGGGTCATACCGCATGGCCTCTGCACTTGGCGGAGCAGTTTGTTGCTTTGTAAGCCGTCTCTAGGTCAACACACTCATTCTGGTTACAAACCTGAGAAAACAAACACATCATTAGTGTCAAATTATAATGCTTCCTGATAGCAAACCTATAAAGTTTCTTTTATTAGAGGTGATTGAAGGAGTTAATTGTTATTGAGCTACAAGGAAGTTTGGGAATAACTGGCATGTATCTAGAGACCAGTCTTACCAGTCCTTCCCCACATTTGGTGCCTGTGTCGACTTGACCATAATCTTTTTCAGGATCGCTGTAGAATGTGGCTTTACAATTGTTGAATTTTACTAGCCGTCCATAATTGGGATTTGCATTGCCATCTTCGCAGAACAGTTTTCCACACATCACATCTCTGCAGATAGACAAAAAAGTTTGGTGTTTGATCAGACAGTGAAGGGATATGTTAAGGGATTAATGGATGGACTGATAAATGTAAAATCTTACTGTCTTTGGCATCCAATATATTTATTGCCATTGCGTTTGCAGTAGGCGAAGTATTCCGCTCTTGTGTTCTGGTTGTAGCAATAGTCTCGAGCCACCACAGCAGCTTGATTTATTTGAATAAAAAGAAAAATTAGCACAGTCATATGGGGCTCAACACAACTTTTTCACTATTGTGTTGCATCAATACTGTACTCACTTGGACCCCACATTTTAATGCACTGCTCCTCTCTCTGTGGGCACTGGCCATTGTAGCAATAGCCTTTTCCATTCTTGCAAGGGAGTCCATTGACTGTAAAGACGTCTTCAGGACACTCGGCTGATTTTCCAGTGCATGACTCTGGCAAATCACAGTCATCATTTTTTGGACGACACACATGTGCGGCTGACCTGATCTGATGGGGAGGAGGAAAAACATATTGGTATTGGCCTATAAATGAATGAAAGTAGGCCAGGCCTATAAATGAATGAAACCTTTTTTGAGATGTTGACATTTCAAATTATTGAAAACAATGACACATTATTTTGAATGTATTTCTTGTAATATTAATGTTATATTTTGAACTATTTTGTTTCATCCGGTTTAAAAAGTTTGAAATGTGATTGGTACGAAAACCCGCGGAGAAGCGTCATTTGATTCTATTCATTATTCATGAGGGGAACGCCCCTCGATTAATTTTCCTCCAATCACTGCCTGATGCAGGAGAGCGAAATTCAAAACCACTATCTATGAAGTAACGTTGAGAGAGACAATCTTTTGTTGTGCTCCAAGAACCAGAGAGTTGCACATATTCCATTTACACAAAGAAAGGCATTGGTTCAGCGGCACCCGGGCTGATCATGAAAGCGATTTATTAGTGATAAAGATTTTGCCAAATATATGGGCCTTCTTTAGCAGTTAAAGAATTGTTAAAACGTATAGAGCTTGAGTGTATGCTGCTACCAAACGCACTAAAGCAGCTGTGTTAATCTGATACTTTATTGATTTGATGAATGTTACGGCAAAATGCCCCCAACTCTTTGAATCTTACCTTACAATTCTCACAACATTCCCCTGTTGCACATTGTGAACCCTCTGTCAGTTTGCAGGTGGTGGCATTGCAGCATGGGTTTGTACACTCCTATAGGTTGTGAAATAAAGACAATGAGTATGTCTTAAGATGTCTTAGCATTTTAGGTGTGTTTGCTCTGGGCACATAATAAATTGTATTTTAAGTACTAGTTCTGAGAATCTAGAAAAGCTCATGGAAAGTAATTTACATGGCAAACAATGAATAAATGAACATCCAGTAAAAGTATGCTGTCCATCCTACACAATTTCTGGCCAAAAAGAAGAGATGACTAATGTAGTGCATGTATAAACAGATTTGCAGTAATTAATACATGCATTCCATCATCTTATTTTCACACTGCCGCGAAAGATAATATGGGAGATTGGCAATCCCATCTCCTCCCATAGGCACACCAAACACAACACTACTTTAGTGATTCATTGTCAAATGTAGAGTATAGCCTACTGGAAAACATTCCTGTTGAGAATTGTCTGTGCATGTCTTGACATTATCTTGCTTCTGATAGTATATAGATGTGACTTGTTGAGTATACATTTAAATTTTAGGGTCTTCCCATGTCATTCTAAGGCCCTGTCCACACGAACGTGTATTTTCAAAACCGCAGCTTTTTCTATGGGGTTTGGCCGTTCGTCCACACAAACGCAGCACCAGGTCACTGAAACCAAACATTTTTGAAAACTCCTGCCAGGGTGAAGATTTTCAAAAACTCTGGTTGCAGTGTTATCGTGTAGACAGTGAAACCGGAGATTTTGGCTTGTGACGTCGGAGCATGCGCTATTAGCTCCGCCTACTGGAAACTTTTTCAGGCTTCTGATTGACCAACATGGCTTTACGGTTGAGATTATATCGCCACCTGTTGGCTTGGCATGCTCTTGACAGTGCTTCATAGCATGCTTTTGCGTTTTCATGTGGACGGAGATTTTTTTTTAAACGGAAGGAGGAGGAACTCCGTTTATAAAAATACCCATGTACGTGTGGACATGGCCTAAATTTACATTTTTCAGTACCTTTCAACAAATAAGTTTGTTTGGTACTTTTCTTTGATGTTTTGAGTAACTTACTTGAAATAAATCTGTTGACATTTTTCAGACATTTAAGAAACCCTAGTCCGCTTACCTGCACTGTTCCACAGTCACATTGTTCTCCTATCTCCACAAATCCATTTCCACATACAGGTGGCTGAATCAATTCTTTTGGTTTGGGCATATTCATAAGACATTCTGGGTTTTTGCTGTTCAGGTAGTCTACATAGCTACTACTACTGCAGCTGCTGAAGTGTTGAGGGATGAAATAGCTGCAGAGATATGGAGCAGTGATATTATTTGCTCAGACCTTTTGTTTTGACTCTCCATAAATTTCAAAATAAAACATTACAGTAAACATTACAAAAAAATACTAAGCTAATGAAGTTCAACTGGTACACAGTAAGTACCTGAGAGCAGCTGTCATAATGCATGTGCCATCAGAACAAACGCAGCTGCTGCTGTCGTGACTCATGCCCAGATTGTGCCCCATCTCATGGGCCATAGTAGCCCCCACTGCTATAGCCTTAGAGTTGTGATCCTTTGAAGAGGAATAAACAGTTAGGTCCAGGCTTAGCATTGACGAAAACAGAGATTTTTCATTGAAATGTTAATTTAGTCTATATTATGATGAAGTATTAAGATTAATTTGGCACAAAGTAAAGAAAAAGGCATTGCAACAAAAAGTGATACGCTACATCAAGACCATGTGGTAGAAAATGTTTTATTCTCTTTAAAAAACATGCAAATGTATTTGTTCGTAATATTACTGCATTTGATGAATTAATTAATAAAACACCCTAAATCCATCTGCATACATCTACATATATCCCCTTTTTTATTGTAATCCTATCAAATTATGTATTTATTTTCATGACTGCAAGTTTCATTACATATTTTTGGCAAATATGTTTGTGACTTGTTATGAGCGAATATTAGTACCTGCACAATCCCTGTTGAAAGACCTCCACACAGAGTTCCAATGTAAGCTAGACCCACAGTTGCTCCATCAAGGTTGATTGCACTGAGAGAAGGACAAAAAATCAATGTTTAATCCAAATTCAACTGATCCTGCTGGATTACATTTAGTTAGTGGTTAAAGTGTGTCTTCTTTCGGTTTCAGTTTTTAAACCATTTCAAAGTAGAACACAATAGCACAGCTTGAAGCAGACAAAGTATTGGAGAAGTTCTGAGCTGATCTGATTAACAATATTGTATTTTCCCCACATGAGAGCTGACCTAAGGAGGTGGGCGTTGTCGTGCTGCTGTCTTTTGATGAGATCGTTGTTCCTCCACTGGGTAAAGCTGTCCAAGGTAGCTCCAGCAACAGGAGAAACTGTTATCTTATCATTATCTGTCCAGACTTCAAATCCAGTCAGAGCAATGAATGTGTTGATTTCTTTATATACCTGCACACCAGAGTGAAAGAAGATAATTGTATGTTATTGTATATTGTGCACAGTGGGGTCCAAAAGTCTGAAACCATTAGAGATTTCTTTTTCTGATTACATATCTTTTTAAATGACAAATTGTATTATTAAAAAAATCAACAATACGCTATTCATCACAAGTTGTTACAATTAGTATTTTGTTTGCAAAATACTGACATTGACTCACAAGCTTATGGGAAACTTTGAGCCATGTTATCCTGCATGATTTGCATCTTTTGTGCTTCAGTGGAAGCAAGGACGCCATAGACCTTGTCAAAAATGTGATAAATCTAGAACCTAGAAGTGCATAATCTTAAATATTTCTTACTCATTTTATGCCATTATGCCACTTTTGAAACAAGCTTTTAAATGGAGTTTAAATCTCAGGTTTTTAGATATTTGGACTCCACTCTTTATACGTTTTGTACTAGTGCAACACTATAAATGGTTTTAACTAAAGTACTAAACCAGTACTCATCAGAAGATCTGTAGATGGCAAAGATCTGTATCTAGTCATGTGATTATCACATTCAAGAATCCTTGTTATCACAGGTTTTAGTTGCAATATCCTGTATGATGATCCATAAATGTTGGCATGCTGGAATGTTTTGATAACATATCAGTGACTCACATTATTAATGTAATTGATGATCTCAAATATCCTCTTTCTCAACTTCTGAAGATCGCTGTCCATTTTCTTGTACTGAGGGGGAACAAAAAATTGAATGATGAATCCAAGCATTTCGTCACTCAATCACACTTCTATAAGGATACACTTTCTGAAATCTGTTAGCATCAGTGTTTTTAAATGCACTGTGACAAATGTAGAAACAGTTTGATTCTATTAAAACCACAATGCTGAAAAAGCACAAAATACCACGTATGTTACTTTAAGCCAGGGATTTTTTTTGTTTGTTTGTATTAGAACTCCTACATCATCTGATAGTCACTGAGGCCCCAAAAATGAATAAATAAAAAAAACTTTATCTGTGAATAATTTTTAGATTGGTTATTCTTCATCAAGGTGCATTTATTCCAGCTCTTACTTCGCTGTTGTCTGCCACAAGGAAGAGCTCGATGTATTTTTGTTGCTGGAACAAAGTTGGCCCCTGATCAAGAAGAAGCAAATAGATGGAAAATAGAGAACAGAATAATTATTTCAGTGACAAAACAAAAAAGAACTACCATACTTTAGTGCATGTACTGTACAATATTAGGTTAATCTGGAAATTTTTTTGCACTGCAGACTTCTGCAATTTATTGCGATCGTCACCTTAACATTGCAGAACAACGAATAAGACTTTATCACATGACCCGTCTGAATGTGGGTTATCCTTGTGAAACTTTAACTTTGCTTTGCTGCTTTTTGCAGTGCTAAAGTAACTGAATAGACCGTCTTACTGAGGAACGAGAACGACTTTTGAGAATGCGTGGAGGAGCGCCTTCCTCACTCTCGTCCCAAGTAGTGTTGGTGACTCCACACACTCTAGCCATCTCTTCATTTACATCTTCGTTCTTAAAGACAGCATGGTCACCATCACCATCCTCGGACAACGGCTCGATCAGAAACCTCTGCTCCTCTGTTTGGAAATAGCCTCTGTGAAGACAATAGACACATAATGGGCACAATGTCCTTTGTATGTCTTTTGTAGGGACTTTTGGCCTGGTTACAGAGAGTAGTAAGCCTGTGGAAATCAAAGCAATTGGCACAAGATGTGACTTAATCAGGGGTGCTTGGGAAACCATGTGTAATTTGCGTGTCTCATTTATCTAAGTAGGAAATGCAAGTCATGCTGTAACTTCCGTTCATTGCAGAAAAGCGAAGAACGTGCTTGAGGCAACAAACTGACTGAATACAGTCATAATAATAGCAGTAGAGATTGTAGAAAGAAGCGTTTTAAAGATGTATATGTGTACTTTTGTTAAAGCAAGTTAATATGAGATTGTAAAAGTTCAAAAGAAATGTCTTTTAAAATTGTTTCCCTACCGTAATCCATCACAGGTGCTCATGCTAACCAATGACTTGCTGTCATTGACTATTTTCCCATGATAATAGCATAAGTCCTATGGAAGAAAAAGAGTATTAAATAAATCTCTCACTCTATGGATTATATGTTATGTATGTCATATATTAGTAATACTGGTTGTAGTATACCAGATCCTCAGGTGTGGTTGTGACAAGCATCCCATCTTCAGTGTAATAAGTTTCGCTATAGTCTTTCGTCAGTAGGCCACTGTTGACCAACACACATTTCTCAGATCAGTAACAAATGGCTCATTAATGGACAAATCGCAATTTGTAACGTGGGAACTGCAGTTTTAAAATGACATACATATGTTCGACTTTGACAATGAGGAACTTTTTTAAATGACAACAAGCGGATATACAAAAATGATGACAAAGGAGTAACTGGGGAGACAGGCTTACTCATTTTTCTGGAGGTGCATTTCAATGTCTCTACCTCCCAGTGTCATAGCGTATTTCACTGTGTCAGGTCTTGACTGCAGGGGATGAAAATAAATCAAATTTAGTTTGATTAAAATATTTAAACATGGAATTTAGAGGTGGGTTGATGAGAACTCACATTTAAGTCTCTTTTTTGTAGTGCATGCAATCTGATTGGTTGAACAATCTCATACACCTTTTTTCCATCTAGTTCAGGAATGTGACTGACTATAGCAGATTGACAAACAGAGGGAATTATTGACACTGAATCACAGATTAGTCATAAAGTACATACATACAGTAATGTTTTTTTATATATAGCCTGTAGATATAGACTTTTAGACGTCAGAACTATTCCAACTGATCCAGATATTTTAGTGAAAGCACAAGTGTAAACTTTTAACCTGCTGGTTTGGGTGATTACTAACAACAGACTTACGGGGATCTGTTATTTTAATGTTATGAGCAAAATCGGTAGACAATAATCTCTGTCCAAGTTTGATCTTCTTTTTTTCCTTAAAGCGTGTTTGTTTTACTGTAAGAAAATCTGCCCTAATAAAAATTAGTTGTTAATGTTCATTAGGGCAAAACAATGGTATCTCATGTTTTTGTTTTAAAAGTAGCAAATGTTTCATCTAGAGATGCACCGATTGCAATTTTCTTGGCCGATTCCGATTTTTTTTGTTAGTGTGATCTGCCGATACCGATTTTTGCCGATTCCGATTTTCTTTCTAAGAACTATAATTGACAGCATATACAAACAAAAATCTACTTTTCTTCAACGCAGAGTTTTATTTTCATAAAAAAAACACAAGTAAAAAGTCAGTTTTTAAAATAAAAGATCAAATAAAATAAGAACAAATAAAAAATTGCAAACAACAGCACAAATAAATGCAATAGAATAAAGAGAGCTATGAAACTAAGTTTTTCAGGTTAAGTAAGTTTTTATTCAGGTAAGAAATACTACAGAAATTAAAGTAATCAAATGTAAAATAACGCATCCAGTGTTATCTTTTGCATCAAACTTATCTTTCCAGTGCATCAGCAACAACCAGTTTCAACAACCAGATGCATTTACACTTGTCGAGTTTCGTCTGGAATGCGGCCCAGACCACCTCCTGAAGTGGTTTGAGCGATCGGATTTATATCCATCTCGAATGCATTTCGGAGGGCATTTACACCTGGTCTTTACATGATCGGATAGCTATCCGATCAGAAAAAAAATGCATGAAGTGACCAGGTGTAAACAGGCCCATGTTTGGTATTTGGTGTAAGCGCGAAACCTGCGGGAATGACTAAAATAATGCGCAATACAAGCATTTAACCGGAGCAAATGAGACGTGTGTGAGAGAGAAGGGGTCGTCGGAGAGAAGAGAGCAAGAATGCGCAGCTGATGTTAATTCCTGTGCCGCTGGTAACAAAACGGATCGGCTCGGAATCGGAAAGAAGTGAGACTGATCGGCCGATCATGAGGAAAATCGGCCGATTCCGATCCCTGGCCGATCGATCGGTGCATATCTAGTTTCATCAATTTAGCAAATTAGACTCTGCAAAGAATAGATAAGCATGGTATTTTTTTAGGGTGTAGCTTCAACATCAGCAATAGCACAATCTGTCTCAGATCTGATACAAAGCAAATGCATTAATCAAAGGGTGTGCTGTTGTTATTGAGCCTAAAGTATTTAACTGCACTCTCAGAAAAAAAGGTACAAAAGGTATGAAAGCTGTCACTGGGGCAGTACCACCTTTTCAAAAGGTACAAATATGTTATATGTACCATACCAATATGTACATTTAAAGGTATATATTAGTTATTAGTTAAAGGTACATATTAGTCACATACTTAAATGCACCCTTTCGGGATAAATAAGGGACAAAGCTGTAATTTTTTTTTTTAAGATAACGCCCCAGTGACAGCTTGTAATTTTTTTTATTATTTTTTTTGCAGCCCTTTCATGTAATCAAATAGTCTAATATGCACCAAAAAGTGACAGGGAGATTAAATAAAACAAAAAGAATTGATAACAGTTTATATTATAGTTAAGTACTGAATTAATATTAATACATAATATGCTTGTGAATTAACCTTTTTAGTATTAATACTATTTATTATACTGTTTTGGTATTGGTTCAGTTGTATTTTGTTATATTTAATACGTAGACACTACAATCTAACGTGTTACCAGTGATTTCATATGAATTAATTGCTTCATGTTTTCTTGGGAATATTATCTAAAATATGCAGCAATGATTTGAAATGATATATATATATATATATATATATATATATCATGCAGAGCAAATACTGCATTGTATATCATTTGCATGATTTACCTGACTAAAGGATCAAGATAAAGATCAAGGATCTGTACAAATAAAAATATCACATACTTTTACAATGTAAGTTCTATAATTCTAAAATCGAACACTC
>NW_015555744.1:1662374-1681574 GCF_001515605.1 Sinocyclocheilus anshuiensis | reverse complement strand
TCTTTCAATTCACTCTTTTTTCAATTCACAAAACACTCTTTGACTTAGTCAGCGCAGTGAAGAGTCCACAGCAGTGCAGTGATAAGTTAATCAGTCATTGTGGAGCAGAGGCACTGGTGTATCCAGTATCTTACCTGTGGGACCGAGTGAAACACTCAGAGCAAATATCCACAACATCAGATGTCTTCTGGCCATTGTCAGTGTACAGAACTGAAACAGGATCGTTTGGTTAAGCAAAGTTTTATAGTTCAGTTGAAGTGTTTTGTAGGCTCCACACAAGCACTTTCAGGAAATGACACAGAGGTATAAAAGATTAGTGACATGCTTGGACACGCCCCTGAGAGTGTTAAAAGAATGCAGGAAATATACAGACAGACCTTGACGTAGTGATACTCGCTGTTGACAAACACTATATAGAAGCATCATGTATGAGTGTTCAATGGCCTTATTTAACTGCTCCAAAAAGGGACCAATATAAATTGATCACTCTGGGGAAATATCTTTACTTGTGTGCTCTAGAAAATCTTGCCTTTTAACATTTGCTGGTCAAAAACAAACAAAAAACCTCAAATGAATCATCCAGACCCACAACGAGGTAAGGTGGTCAAACAGGTCTGTTATTTTACACCACTGTACACATGATTCAGGCACAATCTGATTCTACCTTTCCTTTTTCCAAATTGTTGTTACAGTGATATGTAAATGTAAAATCTTTTCTTCACACTAAAACTAAAAGAGCTTCAGTCTACAAGCAGGCAACTATAGGCTTACCTCAGAAGTACTACTTTACTGAAACTGCAAGTGTTGCAAACATATTTGTCATCCTAATAACAGCCAGAGTATCTAACCACTTTCTTTCATGTACATACAATTTGCAATGCATCTATGTTATCAAGATATATTGTAATATTTTGACCCTTTATTTTTTTGTACATAATTTATTCAATACACCTTAAACTGACAAAGAATGATTTGGATAGATATACTGTACATTGCTTGCAATGTAATGATTAATTCTCAAAATGTTACCAGATGAATATAGAAAGTAAATTGCCTGCATTTGTAGATACATAAAAGTGTAGAGACAAAAACAAAAAGCCTCCATAGGATGAGCAAAATACGTTGCCTTACCTTCACTTTGTTGCTCCTCGTGCTGTTTGGCTTTAAGTTTTATTCAAGACTTGCAGATTCATACTTGCTAATACTGGGTCTGTCTGTGGACACTGTCTGATCGTCTTGTGAATTTCAAAACTGCATCTATTCTTCCCTTTTTCTTCAGATTTTGGGTTTTCTTAAAAATGTGAGTGCATGAAAATGTGTAATGTGAGCAAAAAATAGGAAACTCCATGCCCTGTCATCTGTAATTTCCTCTCCCACTGAAATGCATTCTTGCTCTTCTTCTAATACACAAGGTCAAGTCAAGGACAATAATGCAGTTATTGTGCCTTCTCCTGACGCCTCCAACAAAGCCATTGTTCACTTGTTGGAGTGGAGAAAGCATGCAGTGTCCATTAGGGCCGTATGTGTTGCAAACTGGCCCTTTTCTCTCTTCCCTTGTCTCCTCCTGCTCTCTGTCCTTCTGTGACCTATTGCTCAGTTGTCTGTTCTGTCATGGATCTGCACTTGTGTGTGTGAGAATAGATTGAGATCTGGTAGATGAAGCTGATCATCGTCAAAAAAAACAATATGTGACCCTGCACTCTAAAAAATGCTGGGTTGTTTCAACCCAATTTTGGGTCAAATATGGACTAACCCAACTGTTGGGTTAAATTTTGGTTACATTTTTAAATTAACTTTTTAACCCAACAGTTGGGTTAGTCCATATTTGACCCAAAATTGGGTTGAAACAACCCAGCATTTTTAGAGTGTGCCTGTGAAAACATGTTTTTGTGATTTACTGTTTTCTACATAAAATCATCCTTCATAAAGATGTAGAACATTCTGTGAAAATAGAACCTTTACATATTTAATATTGACCAAGGCCATGTCAAAGATTGAAATCATAGTGAAATTAATGGTTGAAATCAAACTTTGATGCTTGTTATCTCATAATTAGATTTTGAGACTTTAGCCTGGATTTCTAAGAGACAGGGTCACATATGTGGTCAAACCCTGTTGCTTCTGGTAAAAAAGACATTTAATATTCCACAGTGAACCTGAAAGGCTCATGTAAAGAAACACTATTGACACAGTCAACATTCAGATCCTGAGCATAAAAGTGTTACAAGATACACATTTGTCAATACACTACTGTTCAAAAGATGTTTGATGTTTTCAAGGTCTGTTATGATCACTAAGGCTGCATTTATGTAAAAATAAAATTTAAAATAAAAAAGAAACAGTAATATTGTGAAATACTATTGCAATTTAAAATAACATTTAGGGCTGCACGATATATCGAAAGTATCGAAATATCGCACATGTAAATATCGCGATATCTGAATCATTTTAATAATAGGCTACTTAAATCAAAACGTTCCAAAAGGAGAGAATTGCTTGTTGTTAAAAAGAGTTAAGTGAAAAACAACTCTTTGCCGTCTCCTCTTGCTGTCTGACTCGCACCAAGCGCACAAGCCGCATCTCGCACAGCGTCTCTTCATTTCTGCCGCACACGTGCAAAGGCGCACACACACAGACGCGTTTCAGACAGCACGCAAACACCGAGTTGATTTGTCTTTCGCATCTCCTCCTTATGTTTGAACAGACACATACACACAGAATTATGTCAATAGTACCCGTCTCGACGATCATTCTCGTAAACGCAGTCAGTTATGTTTTAAATGAATGTAAACAGCTGAGAAAGAAATCAGATGGGTAGCTATCATTATATTGGATCCGTGCAGTCGGATTTAAAGGGACAGCAGCCCTTTATAAATACCTGCTGCTGAATATGTCACTAATGTTAATCAAACAACAAAACACAGCTTTAACAAAGATTAATCTAAATTTAATTCATACAGTGAACACAATGCAGTGTTATTTTACACTTAATTATTACATTTCTGTACCTGAATACTACTGTTTATTTTATCTATGCTTCTAAATTCTGTATTTGTTCTTTTTTTACTGACTGTTCTCTTGCCTTTAATCATGTTTGAACTTTCTCAGACTATAGTTTTTGCTGTGGTATATGAAGAAGTACTTAAAGTGTGTGGAAAGCGACGTTACAATGACATAAAATTAGTGTCATTAATTTTTTTGTTTGTATGTTCACTTTGATGTTAAAATTACATTTTCTGATTTGTGACATTAATTTTTATGTACTGCTAAAACACTGCTGGTCACTTTCAGAAGTTGTAGTGATTCTTTCTTTTCCAAGAAAGAATGTGAAACAAATTGGTTATATAATTTTCATTTTTAAATATTTTAAAATATAATTTAAATAGATTTTTCACACTTTAAGCAATATCGTATCGCATATCGAATATCGCATTTTTTAACAAGGTATTGCATATCGCATTTTTCTTCAATATCGCACAGCCCTAATAACGTTCTAACTTAATATAATTTTAAATTTATTTTTTAACCCTGTGATGGTAAAGCTGAATTTTCAGTAGCCAGTATCAGTCTTCAGAGTCACATGATCCTTCAAAAATCATTCTAATATGTTGATTTGGTGCTCAAGAAGCACTTATTATTATTATTATCAGTATTTAACACATCTACATGTTGTGCAATATTTGTGAGAAAACAGTGATAATAGAAAATTCAGAAGAACAGCATTTATTTGAAATAGAAATGTTTTGTGACATTATAAATTTCTTTAATGTTACTTTTGATCGGTTCAGTGCATTCTTAAAAGTATATATAGAGAGATAGATAGATAGATAGATAGATAGATAGATAGATAGATAGATTTATATTATACAAAGCCTTATTATGAAACAGCCTGGATTCCAATACATTGCCGTATCTTTAGGTTTTATTTTGGTTTTATTTTGAAGTATTAGAGGTAGTAATTAGGCCGTTTTTAGAGTTATATAACATTAAATATTTGTTGTCTAAAACTGTATTTTTATTATCATACTTTCTGTAAAGTCCACATGAATAGAACAGCTTTTGGTACTTCTAAGAACTTGTGCAGGGTAATACTGTTTGAGACAGAGTTTTGAGTTATGCAGCAAAGATGATTTCTATGTTAAAGCACATCCAGAGAATTGTTAGTTTCAAGAGGCGTGCATGGACCCGCAGAGACCTATAAAACCACGTGTCCAAATTCTTCCTCTGAGTAACAGTTACAACATGTATTTGAGCTGCTGAATGCATTCACAGATTCATATGCTGTTTCATGCCATGGACCATCTGTACCCTTGTCTTAAGATTTTATTGTTTAGTGGAACTTAATAACAATATCTCATTCTGCTGTTCTTTGCATGACACGAGTGTTTTACAGAAGATCAGTGTTTAAGCTTAACTGATAGACTTTATTATTTAAGGTTGTTACATCCCTGTTCAGTTTCATAGGTTCTTGAGAGTGTAATTATAATTTGACCACTTGGTGGCAATGTCCCCAAACTACTCAATGCCAAGTTACATGCATAATAGTCTTTATTGAGATTTATTTTAAATCAAATTTCTCCTTGCAAAGATGTTACCTCACTTCCAATGATTATGCATTTTTTCATAAGTGTTTATATAACTAATTGTTTAGGGGTGCCTGGGAATAATGTGCTCTGTTGCTAAATCCTAAGAACTAAACCATTGTGGCCACAAGAGGGCTATCTATGACCACTAAGTGGATGCAAAAGCAAACTATAGATGCCTTTTCAATGTATAAAATAATTATTTTACATCATGGGAAACCTATGAAATTCACTTCTCAATTCTCCAGTGGAAACATTTGTTTAACTTGGTCTGTTTTTGTCCGTCTGCATCACCCTCCATAGTCGGTGATGAAAGAACTTTTATAAAGAGAAAAAGAGACTGGCAGACTTGTTATGTGATTTGTTTAGTCTTCTGCCTTTTAAGTTTTATAGAGATTAAGTGACGGAGATCTCATCTCGCAGATGTCAGCTTTTGGATGATGTAATTGCTTTTAAACTTATTAATATGATGTCTGCGGCTTGTTTTATTCATAATGCAGTACAAATGTCTCATTCGCTGTTTATGTGAATATGTGGGGAAAGTGTTGTTATTGTTTGTTTAATCTGCGTAATATGATATGGCTGACTGTGTATTTCTCTTTTTGGAATGATGGTCATATTTTGATATAGAAATGCAGTCAGTGTTCTGTGTATTATTCTGTTCCTGTCTGTGATGAAAATGAGTTGGCATTCAAATGTGGCACTGTACAAAGGCAAGATTGTTTGCATACATTAAACAGAACAACAGCAAAGCAAAACAGTGCCTTTTGTATAAGGGATAAATGATCAGATTAGGCCACAGCAAATGGCATGACTGACTGAACTTTATACCTGTAGTTTGTGTGCAGTAGGTTGTGCTTTGTTTGCAGATTTTGGTTTAATTAAGTTTGTAGCCTCTGATTGCATAACTTTGTTGTGTGTATTTCTTACATTGTACTGCTGATATGACCTCAGTGACCTGCTTCCCCATTGTCTGTGCTTCTGATGAATATCCAAGGCTTTTCTGGTGAGTTAAATCATCCGCAAGACTGATTCCTTTCTTGGTGACTGTTTTAAAGCTGATGACATGCTTACCAGGCCTTGTTTTCCACTCACTGCACAGAGCCCGCTCCAGGCGCACATATTAAACCCAAACCATGATTTCTGAAGCTAATTTGAGCAGGGCACTGAACAGAAAGGAAGATTGGATGTTGCAATAGTACAGTGGAGAATAGGGGTTAATTACAGTTCATTGTTCTATCCTCCTTTTTTTGGGTTGAGTGAAACTTAAGGGGCACTAAACTCATATCTGTCTCTCAGACGTACTTAATGCACAATTTTGCATGTGTCTGCGCTTCTTCTTTACAAACTTCTGCTGATATAGAAGTTCCAGTTTCTGTATCCTGTATGACTCAAGTGCTATTTTCTCTCTACCTAAATTCTAATCTGGAACAGATGTTCAGATTTCTGTGCATATCTTCTATATCTGCAAGTGAAATATTAACATGAACAATTACCAGTAAGAAATCAGGCTTTTGCTATTCTTTTAAGAATTCTTTACAGCAATGGAATTAATACATTGCCAGGTTGTTGCAACATTTATATTGCAGTAATTATTTATTTATTTATTTGAAAGTGTGTAGCGTAAGATAGATAGATGAATATGAGCTAATCCATTTTAGTTTGTAGGCATTTCAAATTAATAAATACATAAACTAATAAGCCTCCACAGAAGATCATCAATGCCTGCTTCTACATCACTGTCTGTTTAGCCCCGCCCACCGATTCATGCATGTAGTGTAAATATTGAGAGAGACAATCCTTTTCCGCTGATTCGTTTACAAACAAGGCACAATTCCACACAGGATTTTCAGAAAGATTGAAACTAAAAGACGATGCTATGCCGACTATATTGGATCCGACAGTAATGTCGCACCACACAAGTGTGAGTAACTTTTTATTACTATTGCTTTGTCTGTTATTACAGATCGTTTGAGTATTTATGCGGTTTTAATCTAAATCATAGCGTCCATCTATGAAGGATATAGGCTGTCAATCATACACAACTATTAGCCAATCATAGCAGTGGGCGTTTACTTCAGAGTCTACAATCCGCCACGCCTATTCAAATGGAGCGTTCTGATGAGGGGGGTCAAAACAAGACAGAAAATAGCCTATTACTTCTAAATTATGATGTTTTTTGATGTAAAAATCTTGATAACATTATAAGTGGACCTCAGGGAACAGTACAAAGTAAAAACAAAGGCAATTCATGACACTTGGTTACACTTGTATAAAATCAAGTCGAACGGATCTAATATAATTCCTTTCTACAGACTTGTTATTAAATATTTAATAGGGCTGTGCAAATAATCGAATGCGATTTTCATGCGCATCTCGTTAGTTAAGCCGGTTCTGTGATTAGTAGTAAATCTCCAGCACGTGCGTTCAGATGGAGCGGCATTTACTACACAGAACCGTAGATCACTGACATGCTATGCAAAATTGCGTTCATAATCGGCAATGAATCGCCTGTGATTTTGAACGCGATTTTATGTAGCTTGTCAGTGAACTATGGCTCTGTGTAGTAAATGCCGCTCCATCTGAAAGCACATGCTGGAGATTTACTACTAATCACAGAACCGGCTTTACTGACAAGATGCGCATGAAAATCACATTTGATTATTTGCACAGCCCTAATATTTAACTGGTTACATGTAAATCACCTCTGCCAGCTTTTGAGCCGATACAGGTCTGTAATGAGCATTAAAACAAAGAGCTTTAGGTGATGCACAACCATTTGACAGGTCCTGTTGTCTGTTTGTCCAAACTAGTGTCTTGGCATGGGACTGTTATAATTAAGTAACATAGGAAACAGCTGAGGGGGTGTGGGTTGTTGGTCAAAGCCTTTTGGCAGGCAGGGAATTGCAGCCTTTCTCGACCTTGTTCCCCAGCCAGGATGAACAATAACATGCCGGGCTCCAGACTCTTCTTTCTCTTTCTTTTTTGGCTGTCCTCCTAAGAGATCTTGCCCGTCATGGTCAGGTCACAGGAGAGAGACAGACAGAGAGCGAGACAGACTGACAGGCTTTGGGAAATTAGCCTTGAGCTACTGAAGAATGCTAATGCTAGTCTATTATAGTTTTTCTTTTTCATTTTTTTTTTAAATGCTTTACCTTTCAGTTTTATTTTGGTTAAAACTCTTTAAATTATTGTTTTATTTCTTTTACTAGCTTTTATACATTTTAGTTTCAGTTATAGTAACTAAAGTTAAGGAATCCGCTAAGGAATCAACTGAACAACCGTTTCCATCTAAAATAAGTAAGATCCCACACTTGTGTACACACAGAAATCACAATCTCGGGAAACATCGAATTAGCTCAATGCATCTGCCCCTTGTTGGTTCTCGTAAACAGACAAAAATAGGTCCGGTAAACTCTACCACAGTGTTTGAAAAGAAATTCTTTGCCCATGCAAATGATTTCCTGTTTGGACAGCAGTATGTGGACACAAACTACTAGGCCCTCAGCGATAGGCTAGTGCTAATCTCACTTTAACTAACGTGGCTACAGGAGTCACGGTTTACTCATCGCTAATGAGGATCATTTGGAGAATGTTTGTCAATGTGGCGGTGCTATGACGCAGTTTGCTTTCAAAGCATGCTCTGCTTATGTTTGTGACTGTGACAAACTATTACGTTTCTGTGAGTTTCCCATTTGTAATTTAAGAGCACAGATTCTGAATGATTTTTAAGAGTGCAACAAACAATTTTCAAAGTCAACACATGCTTTAGCTCAGTTGTATTTAGGCAATGCTTCCGCTGTCCCACTTTTACGCTGTCACGGGGACAGTGGCTCACGGAGACCAGATACTATGGCGACACTCTTTGGTAACCATATACAGTGTAAACACTCCTGGTAGTGTTTACAACACAATGAGTCTCCAAAGCAGTGATAAGAAACAGTAGCAGTTTTGATGCACCACAGAAGGTTTTTTTTTTATTATAATAATGAAATAACTCTACCCATCCCACCATTTATAAATAATAATAAAAAGAAAAACCTACAATAAATTGCATAATAAAATAAAGAAAAAAAAGTTTTCAACAAAATGATATACAGTTCCATTCAATGGATATGGTGGTCAGTGTTTATTTATTTATTTTTTAAAGAAATTAATACTTTTGTTCAACAAGGGCACTTTAATTTGATAAAAAATGACAGTAAAGACACATACAATGCACTGAGAACATTCTTGTCAAAGAATTCTAAAAATCAATCAAAGCTGTCCACAAATATATTAAACTGCATAACGGTTTTTAACATTGATAATAATAACAATATATTAAAATAGAAAAATTTAAGTTGTAATAATATTTTACAATATTAGTGTTTTTACTATATTTTTGATCAATTAAATGCAGCCTTGTTAAACATTAAAAACATTAAAAACTCTAACCAAGTGCAAGTGATATGATTTATAAATGTCATAATTTTTGCATTATAATAGTGTTTTTAAACTTCTATCCTAGGAATGCACAATATATTGGTACCATATCAGTTATATGCCTAATATCTGATTTAAAAAATGTATTTACTTATTTTAAGATTTAAATAATATAGCACTTAATTAAAAAAGCATTAATTAATTTTTCGATATTTCAATATTATTATTCTTTCATTTGTTTTCCTAACTACGTAGTATGGATTTATCGGTTATTGGCCATAACATGGAAATAATCATCAGCTTTGTGTATCCCTAGTTTATTCTTTTTAATGACTGTCCTACACACACATTGTAACACACTGACTGCTGAAATGATTTTGTGTGGTAATTGACAATGTCACAGATGCTGTAAATGGAGCTTAACCCAGAATATTCCTATGAGTTTTATTGTCATTTGTGAGTATGAACAATTTGCTTAGAACAATTTGCTCCGGGACAGGGTGATGTAATAAACACATACTGTACTATGTCAACATTGTTGTCCTAAAGCACATATCTCCCTATAACCACTTCATGATCCAGAGTAATCAGAAAGGCGATCGGAATGGTGAGAACAGAGCAAGCGCCTCATGGTGTGAGATATTTAAGCAAGCGAGGGGCTTTGTGGAACAGGACACTGAAACCACCCAGGGAGAAAGAGAGAGTTGTCTGTGCCTGACACTGTGACCTAAAGCTATGGCTCACATATGGGGTCTGGCTATCATCTGACTTCGAGATATCACGCTCAATGAAAAGAGTGGTTGAAGAATGAGGGAGATAGGGAAACAGAAATTGAGGGCAAGGCGCTGGCAGATAAGGAAGGGGTGGTGCTTTATCCGGTTCTGGCTAGTTTAGTGCGTAATACTGCCTGGGTGCCTGTGTGGGAGCAGTGCTGATGACTCATGTAATCCTCATGCTCGGGCTTGTCCCTGGATGGTGAGAGTGCATGTGGAACTGTGGGGAAACACAAGCTGTCGGTCTTGGTAGTGTGCCAGTGGCCACTCTAGTGTGTTCTGTGCCCTTGTTGACCAATTATACACCCACTGTAGTTATGTCTAGGTTATGCAAACTCTGAGAAAAGAGGATTAATCAGTTGTTGTTGTTGCTATTATAATTGCTTTTTTGTATAAAAATCATTATGGATTATTCCAGAAACATTTGAAGCTTTTTCCAAGATAATTAGGCTGTCACTCACATTATGTTGGTTCTTTCATAAATCTCCATGAAATCAAAATTGTCATATTTATCTCATAATTGTGACTTTTAAAGTAATAATTATGATTTACAAAAGCAAGATAATTTTGTTCTCATGTGGTGAAAATAGGTTTCCATACATTTGTCTTAAATTTACATTTATTTATTTTTTGTCTGAAGTGAACTTTATTTTTTTCTATAATAATAATAATAATAATAATAGTAATAATATGAAAAATGATTATTCTTATTAAAATTAAAAACAAAATGTACATCAAGTAAAATGTGACCCTGGACCACAAAACCAGTCAAGTTGCACGGGTAGCCTATATTTATAGCAATAGCCAACAATACATTGTATGGGTCAAAATTATTGATTTTTCTTGAATGCCAAAAATCATTAGGATATTAAGTAAAGATCATGTTCCATGAAGATATTTTATAAATTTCCTACCATAAATATATCAAAACGTAATTTTTGATTAGTAAAATGCATTGCCCAGGACTTCATTTTGACAACTTTAAAGGCAATTTTTTAAATATTTAGATTTTTTTTTTTTGCACCCTCAGATTTCAGATTTTAAAATAGTTGTATCTCGGCCAAATATTGTCCTATCATAACAAACCATACATCATTGGAAAACGTATTTATTCAGCTTTCAGAAAATTGCCCCTTATGACTTTGTAGTCCAGGGTCACAAATAGATTATATTTGGCAAATCATATAGGCTTTTTGTTAATTCAAATCCTTCAAATGAGGTTTAGGAATGTTGAATGGAACCAAACAAGTGTGTGTGAAACAGTTTATTAAGATATTGTTCATGCTTGAGTAATATTATCTCCAATGGCTTTTCTCTCCTAATATGGCCAGGATACTTCCGTTTCCGTAGTGATTTTGGCCTGAATCTTAGCCAGGCAAAGACAACAGAGGAATGGGAATGGTATTTGGGCCAAGATTTAGCAGTACTGGTGGGCTACCAGCCATAGTGCCTTTAGTGTTAGATGCCTGTTTAATTGCTTTTTCTTAAGAAGCTGCCCCTCCCGTGCTGATCAAACTCTGGTTTTACTGTTTATGATGGTTCAGGTCAAGACATGACTAGAAGTATATGGCTGTTTAAAAAACTGTTAGACGCCAACTCTTTGTCTTTTATTGTGAATGCATGAAGCTCAGTGCCAAAACTGTGATTGCAAAACACAGCACTTGAGTCCCGGAATCAGGCTGTCATAAAAGATGATTACAGTTAACCTCACATCTTCCTGTAAACGGCCTCTAGCAGGCATGATTAAAAGGTGCTATTTGTGAGTCTGTGGACTAACAAATGTTGAGCTATTAGATCAAGCTGTATAGTTGTGGGTTTGGATGACCTGTGGAGGCCTGTGATTTGAATGGTGGTGAATTCAGTTCTAATTTTTGTATAGTATGACCTAAAATCTTTAAAATGATTTTTATTTTAAATAATATCTCTTAAAGTTGAGATTTTTTTTGTTGTCATTTTGAATGAAAGTTCTTGGAAAAAATCAGTACTCTTTGATTTGACTTTGACAGTTTGTTCAAATGTTGCATCTCTACACACTCTGATGCAAATGATACTATAAAAACAAGTCGAGTAATTAAACTGGAATTTCCTGCCACAGACATTCCCCTGTGGGCAGATTTGACTGCAATGCCCTGATGTCATTATACAACTGTTATTATAGCAACAGTGCTAATGCTTCTGAGAATTGTGCTAAAGGATTCTTCACAATGTGTGTGCTGCAGAGTATGCATTTATGTTTTATATTATAGTTTATTCGGTTACAATTTACACAATATGGCAACACAGTGTTACAAATAAATGATAAAACATGGATTTTAACATCGACTAATCAAATTAAAATGCATGCATATTCTGGTTCGCTATTATTGCTCATTTCTTCCATTTATTTGGCAAAAAAATCTCAGGCTTCAACTTCCAAACTGCAAAGAATGGTTGGCATTTCATGTCTGAGTTATTGTAGTGAATTAAATCAACAGAAATAAGTCTTGAACATTTATTATGCACTATGAAACAAAAAGACTAGGCCACTTTGTTTGTCTTTCTTGTTTCAGACTTTTTTTTTTTCATAGGCATAAATAAAATTATGATGACTGCATTACAACATTTGATCAATAATTCATTGTCAGAGTATAAAAATTAAATAAAGTTTGGTAATGTGCTATGTAGGTCTGCTTTGGCATATCAAGTAATCTGCTCCAGGGACCAATGCTGTCATATCCGACAAGCTGAAGACTCTGGCCCCACGGTGCTTAGTTAAGCAAAGCATACAGGAAGGGATGAAAAGAAAGAACAACATTCTTTACTTCATACCGCACACTGAGGTAAATGCCATTTTTTAAAAACATCTTCACAGCTGCTTCCTTCGATTTGTACTATTCAGCAGCAGTTACGTACAGTGAACACTGCGTCACTGTTTGTTTTGTTGCATGACGCCATTCTCTACAGAAATGAAAGCAGAAAGCTACATTTACAAAACAGTAAATAATGAAAAATGTGTCATGATTCCAGACACAATAAATCTCTGCAATTCAGCCACAACGAATGTTATTATCTGTTAACATGGCAATCCTGATCTCCAATTTGAACATTTATTGTGCTTGTCTGCAAATCGCATAACGTCAGTGGCAACAGCACAGTAAATAAAATGGCTTCATGTGTAAAACTACTTCATTTTCATCTTCTTTATTGCTCACAATGTTTGCTTCTCATCTGCTTTGAAGTTTTATGGGCTTCAATATGGACAGCCAATAACAGACTGGCAATGTAATCAGAAATTGATGGATGTTCATCTCTATGAATTGAATTTTAAAAGTTTGATCCCATGGTTTATATTTTATAAGGTAGCTGATTTATTTACATTATTTATTTATTTATTATTATTTATATATCAATGTATTTATTTAAATTGATTTTTTTTTTCATTTAAAACACATTTACTGATTAATGCACTTCAAAGTAATGCAAAAAATTATAGTTTATTAAAACCACTCTATTTACAGTATCAAGTATGATGTGCACAAATTTGTGTCAAATTCAAATGAGCACAGTAATGTCTATGTCAGTATGAGTTCTCAGGATTAAGTGGGCATAGGGAAAACTGGGTTTACTCTTTTAATCAGCAACTGGCTCCAGGCGTGTGCAGGGGAGGGAACTACTTCTCCTTCAGGCAGACCAGCTGACGCGACCTTTGACCCGAGTTAAATTTAGTTTCCCCATTGTTCGGATTGATAAAGTACACTCAGCTTGTGTTTGAGAGGGCAGGACTAGGCTCTCAATTCAATGCTTCCTTTTACCCTGTCAAAAGGTCATATTGTACTTGTGTGCAAGACTATGGAGAACTCTCTGCTTATATTTATGACATGTTCCTGGCGTCTCTTTCCGCACATTTCCCATCCTCCTTGACTCCAGCCATAACTGTTATGCCAGCCTGAGAAAGACGGGTATCCTGTTTGGCAGCACACTCACAATGAATGCCAAGTAACAGGCATTCCACAAGATTATTGCAACAATGGCACATTTTTGGGGAGTCTCTGGAGGCCAAATAAAATGTCACTGCAGAACCTGGTATTTTTTTTTTTTTTTTTTTTACAGATTTTTTACACCTTTTTCTGACATGCTTGTTTTCCACCATGACGGGTTCAAAGGGAATTGCTTTAAAGCAAACCAGACAGAGAATAAACAGAGTGCACAAGTGTGTCGGGTTTTTTTTAATACGGAGTTTCTTACAGCATGCAAAAATGAATTCCTTGCTGTATTATCTGAAAAGCCCCCAGCGATTTAGCAATTATCCGATAAAATAGAAAAGAGGCTATTTGTAATTTTCACCAGAATGCCTTCTCATTTTCTCAAGTTCCCGGTCAGTTTAGTTAGTTTAAACTTATCTTTCAATCAAGCAAAGCAGTTTTGAAGAGCGCTAGTTAAAAAGACACAACTTTGGGATCTACTGTTCATTTACAGGCGGCTGTAAAACTACAGCATAGACAATGTATTAACATAGATGTTTGTTTCAAAGACTTGCATCAGTCTTTTAAACATGCATATAAATAGGCCTATTACATCATCCATGGCATAGTTAGTAAAGAATTGGTTAAAGAGGTTAATACAGTTAATGACACCTAATTAGAACACCATTGTGATGACACCATAATTATTCAGAATTCTATGATGAGAGTCAAGTGAGTTTTGTCACGAAACTACAGTAGCCTACAGTAATTTGTATTGCTTGCATAGAACATTATTACGTATGAAATGACCAGTCAAATGATGGGGTCTGTTAGATTTATGACATAAGATGCCCTTACTGAATAAATGAATACAAAAAAAAAAAAAAAAAAAAAAAAACTTACTGACCCCCAAAATTTTTAATGCATGTTTTTTTTTGTCAGGGAGTGAGGTCATATCATCTTGCATAGGGCGCACCAGACTTTTCACCTGATTTTAGGGTTCCCACATCTCCAAAATCCCGCATTCCTACAAAATGTGGTAAGATCTAAATGAAAAGCTATTATAAAATTTCTTAAAGGTAAGATCAGGCCGAAAAAAACTCCATAGGTTGCAAATACACCCCCTATGTGATAAACCTTGCGCACTCATGACGTCAGCGCTCTCATCCATAATTACTGGCATTTCCAAAGCTAGAGGCATGTTGGCGAAATAGTAGTTGGCTGCAAACGGGAAGGCGTTCCTCTGGGTAGGCAGCGCGGAAGAAGTCATCTCCGTAAGCGGGACCTGCGCTGTCGTTCTATAAAGAGCTTGCCCTCACTGTAAACTCCTCACTCGACTCACAGCCACCAAAGCGGCTCAGACCGGTCAAGTTGGCGACTCCAACGCTGCTAAACAACACCAAAGCCGCAAGATGTCTACCGACTCGTACTCAGAATCTCGCCGGGTCTGCCCTTCGATCCACGGCAACAAGTTTGACACGGCGAACCGCAAGCGAGCGGTGGCCAACATCTTCGAGAACGTCAACCAGGACGCGCTCATGAGACTCTTCCAGAAAACTGGGGACATGAAAGCCGAGGAGAGAGTGAGAAGCATCTTCTCCTTCGCGCACGACCCCGAAGAGACGGCCAAAGCTCTGATGGCCCTCAAGCAGAGGAAGAAGGACAAGTTCCTGCGGATCGCGGGGATGGTGCGACACTTTCTGAAGCTGCGTTGAGCGTCTTCACGCGTTGACCCGCGGGTTCATTTTAGACTGCTGGTGACATTTACAACCTGGCGATAACAGACACGTCCAGAGTGGTCGAGAAGGAACCACACCGAGATGAAGGAAAGCCTCGTAAATGACACGAGCCCTTTCATGAAGGATGGGACGCACGGGAGCTGGAGCTGTGGAGGCGCTCGGTGTGAAGGAATCACGCGGCGCGAGCACGCCGAGCCCCTAGTGCATCATAACGTGAAATACATGTCTCGTGAACTCTATGCATTTTAAAAATGGACTTTATCACGAACTTCTGCACCTTATAGGTGTACTTGCTGGTGCACAAGAACTATGACTGGAGACAGAAGTTATATTGCCTGAAAACTGCCTATAAACATTATGCCTTGTCTCTATGCCGGTTTAATATTGTGATATGTGTTAACACTCAACGCCACTTATTTATTTGTCACAATGTTATAACACCAGTTATGCATTTTTCACAATATTATTTTTCATTGTTTGTATAATAAATTATTAACTAAACACCTGGACTCTCTTCTCTTTCTTGACTTCATATTTTTAAAAATAAATTGTAGAAATTGTGGGTTCTCCTGGACCCATGGGTGATCCCATGTTTCTCACACAAAAGGGTAAAAGCTGTCACTGGGGTGGTACTCTTTCAAAAGCTATGCTACTATTTGTACCATTAAGTTACTAATATGTACACAGGTACTGTACCAATATGTACCCTTAGGGCTAAATTAGGTACAAAGTAGATACACTCTAAAAAAAATGCTGGGTTGTTTCAACCCAACTTTGGGTCAAATATGGACTAACCCAACTTTTGGGTTAAAAATTTAATTTAAAAATTTAACCCAACAGCTAGGTTAGTCCATATTTAACCCAAAGTTGGGTTGAAACAACCCAGCATGTTTTAAAGTGTACTGCCTTGTTTACAGAAATGTTAAGGTACAGAAGTATTTCAGCAGAGTTTGACATTGCTGTTGTGTTTAATCTAAAAACTAGTCAGTTACAGCACAGTGTAACCCACAAACCCAGCAGTCATCCTGGGAGCTGTAAAATATATGGTTGTCAACAATAACATTTTTATTAGCTCTTAGGGGTATTTGTTTTTTAACTTTCACTTTTTGGACTGTTTGCAGGATGGTCACATCTGTCACTCACCACAAGGTCTAGTTCAGTGTTTCTCAACCAGGGGTCCGTGGACCCCTAGTGGTCCTTGACATAAGGCCAGGGGGTCCGTATAAAGTATGAATTTTTGTATACATTTTGTATATTTTGACATGACATGTTCCCATGAAAGAAAAATCCAATATAGCTGATGATATGGCCAAATACTGGACAAGTCAGCTAAATTGAATTATACTTGACTGCATTTGGTCCTCACGAAGACACAAATTATACAAGTTCATTTCGTTCTGGGGGTCCTTGAGGATGGTTCTGAATTGGACTGGGGTCCGGTACGCCAAAAGGTTGAGATTC
Source organism: Sinocyclocheilus anshuiensis (assembly GCF_001515605.1). Classification (NCBI taxonomy): domain Eukaryota; kingdom Metazoa; phylum Chordata; class Actinopteri; order Cypriniformes; family Cyprinidae; genus Sinocyclocheilus; species Sinocyclocheilus anshuiensis. The sequence continues at coordinate 1,664,652 of NW_015555744.1, read as the reverse complement.
ACTGGTCTAGTTAACCTTCATTCAGGCTTGTCCCTTTGCTTTGCAGATTACCAAACCGGCGTGAACCAGTTTCTGGTTGATTCAGCCGTGTTTGTTAAAGGTGTATTACATTACCATGGTGTGTAGTTTACCAATCTCTTTAGATCCTCCTCTGTCATTTTATATATATATATATAGCGATAAGTAATTTTGTGCATTCAGGTGTTTTGTCAGACTTTTGGCATGGTTTAGGATTAGGGCTGGCAGAGGGGAAGATCAGTGGATGCCTGTTAATCTTAATGCTCTGATCGGTCACTACTGGCTCAAACCAGTTCTGATTGCCTGGGAATGCGTCATCTGACATCTGACTACCTGGCGGTAATGTAAGGTCTAGACAACAGAGCCCAACACCTTACCTCTTCTTCTTCACTGCCAAGAGGGAATTTCCCGTGTAAACATTCACCTGCCAAAGGTGACTATGGTGGAGAGAGACACACGCACACACACACACACACTTAAAAGTGATTGCAACAGGTCGTGTGAAGTGTGACCTATTATTAAAACCTTTGAACTAGAGCAGCTGTGAGAGTTCAGTAACACAATGAAATGCAACATGATATTGCTATAAGACAGACGCTGCAACGTGCTTAATGTTTGAGTTATTCAGCTTGCATCCAATTTTCTGTTCAAGCAAACCACTATTTTTTTTTAATTCGTCTGTCAGCTTTCATTTCTGAAATGAATCATTTCATTCCTGTTTTTTTTTTTCCTTTTACGGTAACATGCTTGTTTAGGTCTACTATGCCTAAATATTTAAGCCAGTTGTCCTGTCTGTCTTGTGTGTTGTATGATATGCTTGACTCAGGATTGTCCTCTCTCTCCCACCCTTTTCCTGTCTTTCACTGTGTTCAGGGCAGGGAACTTTGAAGTGAACAGACTGTGTGGAAGCAATATGTGTATGTGTGTGTGTGTGCGCATAAGTTTCTATAGTGACAGAAGGAACAAGGTAGAACTGACAGCAAAGCTGCTTTTATCAGTTTACACAGGACTCAGGCCTCTCCAGTACAAACCGGTTCAGAGACTGACAACTGATAAAGGAACCAAAACTGCTTGTGGTGTTGCATCAGTGTTAGTGAGGAGGAAAAGTTAATTTAGGCGAACAAGAAAATAACTTCTAGTAGCATGTGGTGGTCTTTTGAAATTGAGCAAGTTTTTTTTTTTGTCCAATATAAATTTATTCCACATGTCCATTTGGTGTTACCTTGTTTTCCATATTAAAGGCATGTGGATGGAACGTCTAGGTTACTTGTGTAACCCTCGTTCCCTGAAGGAGGGAACGGAGACGTTACGTCAGTCGTGACTGACGAATTGGGATCTCGCCCGAGAGCGGTGGTAAAGCAACTGTGGCGACAGAACGTAACGTCTCCGTTCCCTCCTTCAGGGAACGAGGGTTACACAAGTAACCTAGACGTTCCCTTTCAGTCAGTCACGTTCGACGTTACGTCAGTCGTGACTGACGAATTGGGATCCGTATGGAAAACGCCACTATTGCTGACCCCCTCCAGTGCCCTGCGGAACCCCCACACCAGCTGGGGCGGAAGATAGGACAGCGGCTAGGCAGAGGTGTCCGCCACTGCTGTTCCCTACAGTGGTACATTGGATAACACTGGGAAAGCGTACCCAGTTGGGACGCTACGGAAGCCACATCCTGCGCATAGGAGGTAACATGTGGAATTACACATATGGACTGACCTAGGGCAGTGCTACATCTGGAAATCCCTGCGGTAGACTCAACCCGCCCGGGGTGAGATAACTATGCAGCAGAGATGGCAGCGAATGACTGCCAGGGAAAGACACGGGCTAACCGAGAGGGGAGCCGTACCGTGGAAGAATACACATGTGGGATCACCCGAAGGGGGAATCACTACACACGGGCACCTAGCCCAGCACAAGGGCTGACCTTGGGCATGCACACGAGTGCTGAGCCTGGCGTCTGGCGCTCCGCCACGCCTGACCGCCGAGGGTGCGGGAGGAACTCCACCAGGGTTCGCCATGGGAAACTGAACTGAGGAGCAAGAAAAGCGCACATATCCGGTCCGTAGAGGGGAATGGCGCAGCAAGCGTGATCGACACCGAGCAGGTCCGATGTTACTGCCTACCTGAGGTGAGTACACGAGAGGACACGGGCTCTACACGGAGATTATAGAATCTCGCAAACGTGTTAGGCGTCGCCCAGCCGGCAGCTCTACAGATCTCTGCTATCGAGGTGCCCCGCGCCAATGCCCAAGAAGATGCCACT
>NW_015555744.1:1654597-1662224 GCF_001515605.1 Sinocyclocheilus anshuiensis | reverse complement strand
CTACACACGGGCACCTAGCCCAGCACAAGGGCTGACCTTGGGCATGCACACGAGTGCTGAACCTGGCGTCTGGCGCTCCGCCACGCCTGACCGCCGAGGGTACGGGAGGAACTCCACCAGGGTTCGTCATGGGAAACTGAACTGAGGAGCAAGAAAAGCGCACGTATCCGGTCCGTAGAGGGGAATGGCGCAGCAAGCGTGATCGACACCGAGCAGGTCCGGGCGCGATGGTCCTGTTCCCGCAATGAGAACATGACTCACCCACGAGCGCTGCATCAGCGTGCTGAAAGTCCAAGCACGAGACACAGCGATCGTGACCGTCAGATGAAGCCAGGAAACGACCACCTCCAGAAACGCACGAGCGGGAAGCCATCTTTAAAAAGATGCCCGTCGCTCGTGGAGCTCTTTTAGATATTTGCTCTTTTAGAAAAATGGAAACACTCTTTCAGAGAGAGCGCTGAAGCGCCCAGGGGAGGTCGCGGCGAGACCGCAGAATGAAAGCTGCAGCTCGCCGAGGTTTCAGAAACCTGGATGGCAACCCCCGCTGATACGCCGTCACACCAACGCCAGCTGTTTTTCCAAAAAACTCACGGAGATTTGCTTACTAGAAGGCTCGGCTCCGAAGCGAAAAGCTGATGTGCGTTTGCACGCGCTCTCCTTTTATACCCGCGCTGCGGGGCGGGGTGTGCGTGGCGAAACACGCACGCCAACTGTCATTGGCTTGTTTAGTTAACACTCGAAGGTGATTGGGCTCTCGGGCGAGATCCCAATTCGTCAGTCACGACTGACGTAACGTCGAACGTGACTGACTGAAAGGGAACATGCTTATGTTTATATTAACACACTACTGTATGCATTTAAACCAAATCACATCAGATTCTCAAGTTTACATATATACAGTATATATAAACTATTTAAAAAATTATAATAATACAATAACATTTTCTGTATCTGTAATTTATAGTTATTAATTTTACTATTAATATTAATACACATCATTTTGGTGCAGGTGTTTTTCATTTTATGCCTTTAGGCTAAGAAATTCATATCTGGCTGTAACATTAAAATTCATTCATAGCTTGGCATGCTATTGGTTATTTTTTGTTTTACAATCCAAAAAATGAGATGTAACATTTTTCATGAATTTTAGTACATTTCATAATTAATTACAAAAAACAACGGCAAGTAACACACTGAATTAAACATTAAATTTTGATTTTGGAGTATAAAAACTGAAATGGTATTTTCTAAAACAAACTCCAATAATTTTGGCTTATTTATTAGCTTAAAAAATTTGCAATATAAAAGTGATTACACTTAATGTCTGTGGTTGTCACAAAAGCAGAACCAGACAGCTTTTCAACGTCATCACTCAAATGCTTCCGAAAAACAAATTTTCCTCAGCTGACTAGTTAGAAGTCTAGTTTCTCTACTGGTCATGTCACCAGCCCCACCCAGCTGCTGACAGACTAACTTCTCTACACGCGAATGCCCATTTATTCCCATTGTGACCAGGTTCCTCTATTTGTATCAAATAACCTATAATGACAGTGATAGGGAAACATCCACCACACTGCGGCCGTCCAGCAGACGTCAGTCAGGATGAGAAATGGCTGTTTTACAGGAAAGAAGGGATTACAAGTGGGGCAGGCGTTAAGTGGTGTGTTCAGACTGCTTTCCGCTATGCATGCGGACATAAGTCTCTGTTTCCTAAATCACATACTTTATTTGTAAGTCACTTTAAGCCTAGATGGCGCTGGTGAGAGATGGCTCACAGTAGTGATGAAAAGCCCATTGTTACCAATGGATGAATCAATTCTTTGTGTTTGTTTGTTTGTATGTGTATGTCTACTTTTGTGCGTATACATGGTACGTCAGTACGGTACATTGCATCTGACCCCTACAGCCCCGGCGTCACTCGAGACCAGCTATGCTGACTCACTGACGCAAAGTCCACATCCCAAACAAAATATTTGGGACATTTCAGCCATGAAATGATGATTTGATGATTTTTGCTGTGGATAAATGAAAAAATGTGAGATTGAAAATACAAAATGCATACAAGACAATGTTTTTAAGAATGAAAGACATAGTTTAAGTAAATTTAAACGACAAAGTGACACATTTTAACTTCGCAGAGTTCATTATTAATCAGTATGAAGTCTTGTCTATGCGTCTACACTATACTGTTCAAAACTGGAGTCAGTAGGATTCTTAGAAAGAGAGAGGTGAGAATGAGAGACTTCTTTTAAAAACATAAAAAAAGTTAAAGCTGCAAGCACTATTGAAATGGCCCGCGCACACGGGCTCACCGCCTCCCGGTGGCTTAGGAAAACAGCAAATGGTCAGCAATATGCATTTAAAGTGATAAATATAGGGGGGGGGATATGTCAAAGTCATTTATATGTGCCAAACTTCCTGCTGCCAGCTGGTGGCGCTATGACTATAATTGAATATTGGCATGTAGATGTCTTCAGGCCAGGACTTTATCCAACATATAAAGTTTGGTGCAGATTGAACATGGTATGTTTGAGCTAGTGTAAAACATGACACATCCTGTTGCCAACAGGGGCTATGATTATAACTGAATATTGTCCTTTAGATATCTTCAGGCCAGGACTTCACAAACATGTGAAGTCTAGTGCAGATTGGACATTGCATGTTTAAGTTAGTGTAAAACAAGTAATTTCCTGTTGCCAGCAGGTGGCGCTATGATTATAACAGAATATTGGCCTTCAGGCCAAAACTCTTATCGAACGTGTGAAGTTTGGGGCAGATCGGAAATTGTAGAGTTACAACAACTTCCTTTTCCATGGCAAAACACAATGGGCTTTAGATTACACTGACCAAATTTGGTGTTGACCTGTTTAAGTCTCTAGGAGGAGTTATGTGCCTATACAATGCCTGAAAATGGCACAAAACTTGCCAAGAAAATTAAAAATAACAGACATCCTGCTGGGTTTCGGATTGGTGTGTTACATGTCTACCGAATTTCGTACATGTATGTGAAACATAGCTCGAGGGGCACTTCGTTTAAATTTTATAGGTGGCGCTATTGAGCCATTTTGCCGCACCCACTTATGAAACCCAAAATAAGATGTAAATTTTCGCCGCTTCTGTTGCGTATGCAAAGTTTTACTAGTTTTCGAGCATGTTTAGGCCCTCAAAAATGCGATTCACTTTGGATACGAAGAAATTAAGCAGTTCCAATAGGGTCCTCGCACCACCGGTTCTCAGGCCCTAAAAATCACTGATCCCATATTTTTGAATTATAGTGTCTACAATGAATTTTATTGCATGAGGAATTGATAATGGGAAAATACTTACAATATATTGTTATTTTAGAAAATATATGCTTTACACACTATTTGACCTGATGCTTTGTATTATTTGTTTACTTGTACTACTGTTTAAATCTAGATTAAAGACACATCTCTTTGGCCAAGCATTCAAATAATGCATCTCATAATCTTTTACTGCAGTTATATCTGATCAAATGCACATTATTATTCTTTAGTTTGGGTTAAACAAATCAATTTTGCTTGGTTGGAACAGCAGCTACGCTAATTATGTCTCTATTTGTTTCTCTGTTTTTTGCTCTGGTAACTAGGATTTACACAAGCTTCAGTCTGGGTCTAGAACACCTGAGAAGAGATGATGCCAACCCCTCAGTTGCATTATTGACACACTGTTTTCCTAATTAATGCTGTTCAGTTGCTTTGACACAATCTGTATTGTTAAAAGCGCTATATAAATAAAGTGACTTGACTTGACTTGTATTTTTTGTACTGTCTGTTATTTTCTCTGAATTGTTTTTAGAAATCCACTGGAGAAAACACCCATGTCACATCCATACAAAATAGCTCAGAAAATATGATCTGAGACAGAACATATGACAGAAACTTTGTTCTCCAGTCTTCTATTAGTTCCTATCATTTTAGTATAAGTTCAATGTTATATCTTCAGGTTGAGAAAAGAAAATCTGCATGTAACATTGAAATTAATTCTTATCCTTCAAAGTTGTTGATTTTTTTTCTATTTTGCAATATAAAATATAAAACGTATTTGACTATAAACAATATAAAATATAGAAAAGAATGATGACTGTGACCCAAAATAATGTATAAAACTCTTGCAGTTAATTTCCTTCCGATTTTGCTTACACCCAACACCCAAAATTCTAAATCTAAAATCTAAGATGATTTTATTTGTATGTTCCAGGCCAATCTGAAAGAAGGCCATTATTTGCCGCATGCAATTACATGCACTGTCCTGTATTGCACTTTGACCCTGTGTTTCTGTAGGACCTCGGATAGACTCAGTCATCAAATGCATTCTCTCTGGAGGGGATCTCCTCTCTATTGTTCTTTGCCTGTCGTGTGTGTTCTGGACAGAGGAGTGAAGCCTCTTCCTGTGTAGCTCTTTTGGCTGTCCCCGGGGCAGGGCGGCTGTCGCGGCCGGCAGACTCTCTGTCTCGCTGCAGTTCCACTGACCGGCCTTACCATTGTTCAAGCCCTCCTCTCCTTTGTCCTGCTCCCCTCTCCACCTCTCTCCCTACTCCCAGCATCCTCCTTTTTCTCTGCAGGTGTTGAGAAGGAAGCCCCCTCGATACCACACAATGGCAGAACAACCCTCCTATTTATATATCCATTTCTCCGCTTATTTATTTGTTCTCCTGGGTATTTTTGGAGTGCTGTTGATTGTGATTTACTAATAATGGGCTAAAACTACATGCTTACTTATAGAGAGACAGACAACGTTTTGTATACAGCTAATCTTTTCTTTTTATAACTTTTTATTAACTCTCTCCCTCAGTCACTCTTCATGGAGAAATCACCTGTGATGTAACAGTTCCTGATAATATTATTCATCTGTATGGGCTTTACCCTTATTACACAGAATGAGGGAGTGTAGTTAGATACGTCACAGAGTGTTTCAGTGTTTCATTAGGGCGAATGAGGTAACAGTCTGTTTCAAAACCGATGACAGGCTAAACGTCTTCAGACTGCTGCTGTGTTAATCTTTTAAAGACTTTTAAGCTTTAATCTTGTGTTTGTTTGCAAAGTGCACTATGTCAAGCACACAGATATGAAGATGTGTGAACTATTGGATTCTTAAGCCTATATTCTGTTGACAGATAGACAGTGTCTCTCAGCTTAGTAACAGAGAAGGTGCGGATGGTGTTAAGTGTAATGGATAGTTTAGGTTTTGGACAGACATTTGTGGGAATTTTAGAGCTTCTTAGAGATCTCAGTAACTTGCAATATAGATTCCTGGTTAAATCACAGATGTCATCGCTTTTACATCACATCAGCGTTATACGAATTAGAATGGCTGTCCTTTGGCCCTTGTTGCGTGGCTGTGTTCAATGACTCATTGAGCGTTGTCTGAGGAACCCGGTAAATGTTGTGCTACTTATTTATCCACAGTAAATGATTTCATAGTACATCCTGTCTGCAGTCATCTAAAGTCTGAGGATGCAGCTTCAGAAATGACACTTAGGTGACTTATTGTGACCATATCATATGGCATGTATAATATCTCATGCAAGTGGAAATCAAGACAAATGTACCTAAAAAAAATATATATAAGCAGATATTAAATGAAAAATGTTATTTTTGTAAAATGATTTTGGTAACACTTTACAATAAGTTTCCATTTGTTAACTTTTGTTTACTAATACAGAATTGAAATCAAATGTGGATGTGAGCTCAAAAAATTAACAGTTTTATTTCTATTAACTAACGTTAACAAAGATTACTAAATACTGTAACAAATTAATTGCTTATTGTTAGTTAATGCATTAACTGGCCCTTTTTAATAAAATAGAAAATACTTTCTCTGATATTTTTATAAAGAGGCTCCTCAGAAAAAAACACCTCGTACTCATACAAAATGACTAAATGACAATATGAAACATATTGTCCTCCGGTCTTGATATCTGCACACATAATTTCAGTACAGGTGTGTTTCCATGTAATGCCTTCAGGAATATCTGGGTGTAACATTCAAATTCTTAACCTGAAATATGTAAATGTGAAATATATAAATGATTTCCCTTTATGTGTACTTCAGAATCAAGATCTTGGCTAATAAAAGTTCATTCATTATTTAAGGTGGACTTCTGCAGAACTACATAGCTGCTCTCTGTAGAGTTTAATACAGGACAATGATAAGGGAAGTCGATGCTGATAAGATCCTTATGATCCTTATGAACAGTGTTTGAACCTACCAGCGACTGGGCAGGAAGTGAAAGGAGGCTGGCGTTGTCACCTTATTCCAGTTGAGTCTTGCACCACTCTGAGGCCCTGCAAATGCTCTTAACTTCCTATATATGATGTTATCGCACAGTCATGGGGAGTCATGGGGAGGACTCATTGTTGTAGACTCAGGTGAAGCCATTATGATAACATCACAAAGAAAAGCTTTTCATAAATTATGTCAACTATTGTGAAGTACTCGGCCGTTTCCTCAGTGCGTCTTCGGAAAGATCTCATCAGCGTTGATACTGATTCTGAGTAACTCTTCTCTATAAACTCTCACTCCCTTCAGTTTCCAGAATCTTTTGTCTGTGTTTGCGAGCTGTTTTTGTCATTTATATAACTTTTAAGAAGTATTATGGGGGTCTTTGTATTTTCTTTCTTTGACTCTTTTGCTCATTTTCGCTCTTTCGCTGTTTCTGTATCTATTTTCATAAAGAAAAATATGTCAGAAGAGAGTGGGAGGAGGGAAGAGAGAAATCAGCAAGAGCAGGAGAATGAATGCAAAAGATGAGATGGATGCTGTAGTAATTTGGGTGGTGATGGTGAGGCATCTGGCAGGACAAGGAGGCCACATGATGGGAGTATGACCACTGCAGTGGGAAGGATTAGACTGGGTAACCAATGGGAAGTGAACCAGGTCACATCAGGGACACCTATAAAACAATGTGACCTAAATTGGCACCAGCTGACAAAATTCTTGTATTTATTACTGGAATAGAACATCTTGAAGCCATCCCAGACAGGTCAAATTAGACTACAGTTTCAAACAATACAGACCCACTGTTTGACATTACTGTGAAAGTTAACTTCTGGGAAAAAGTAGGAGAGATTAAAATGGTCATATGCATTTTATTCCTCGACTTTGTGTTCCTGTAGCTCAGACAGAAGAACAGTGCACTGAACAATGCCGAAGTCATGGGTTAATTCCCCATGGAATGCAAGAACTGATAAAATGTATGCTTTGAATGTAGTCTGAGTTGCACTGAGTTTGTTCGATCCCGGGGAATGCATGAACTGAAAATGTTATGTATGTCCCTTTGTTTGAAACCATCTGCACAAAAGTCTGTGCTGTTTGAAGGAATTTTCCATATAGGTTTTTCACAAGCGTTTTGACTATATTCTGAATGATGTATATCGTTGTGTTTTAGAGTTAAAGGAAATGGGAAATATCTATAAACTGGCAGAAAACTACCAGTACCTTTTCTGTTTTTCTAAGATTTTTTATTTATTTTTTTATTTTTTTTAGAAATGTGTAAATGTGTGAAAGACTTTATCGGGGAAGCTTTACTACTAGTTGTGGCATTGTTACTGTTAACTAAATATATATATAATCTGAATAAATATATATACAGTATATATATATA
>NW_015555744.1:1647531-1654418 GCF_001515605.1 Sinocyclocheilus anshuiensis | reverse complement strand
AAAAATAAATAATAGATGAAACAAAAATGAGAAATATTGAAGTACTAAAATTACTAACTGAATTAAAAATAAAACAAAAGTAAAACTGAACTAACACGGAAATAAAAACTACTTGGATAGTGACAAAAGCACAAAACAAAATAACTAAAATAAAACTAAAATTATAAATTACAATTAAAAATATAAAAATAAAGGCTTATTCAAAATATGAATTAAAAGCTGTAAAAATAATACTAACATTATAATGGATTATTTGAGTTAAAAATGATTAGCTGTACTAAAAGTCCTTAAGTGTAAAAATGGAGTTGAGGATTTCGCACTCATCTTAAATTATCTTTATTTTTTCACTAAATAAACCGAGTGTTCCTCTCCTGTCATTCATAATAACAGCACTGATTACATAAGTCTTCAGTGCCTTGTTTCAGTATACTTTGTTTAGTGCTTGGGAGGGGTTCCAGCATAACAAAACCTTGTGTCGACTTCTATTATAATACATAACATCAACAGAAAAGACCACACTGAAATGATCAAAACAACAGACGCAGCCCTAACCACCCAGTGACGCTTCTTGAAGCCATCTGAGACCCAAGACATCTGGCTGTGTTTTTCTAAGCAGCAGTCATAGTATGAGTGAGTGCATGTGCTCTGGGCCTGCAAAAGAACTGGTTTCAAACCTGTTCAGCTTAACCACAGCCAGGTCAGTCCAGCAAGAGTAGAAGGGAGAGGACATGGGCTTAATGCTGCTGCCGCCTGGTATCTAAATCCATTAAGCAGCTCAGCTGTCCGAGCCGTGCACTGTCAAATCCACTTCACACCCAACCTGTGCTGAGCGGTGCACATTAAATACAGCAGCACACAAACCAGCTGCTTTTGATACTTTTGACAAGCCTGTTTGATGTAGCACACCTGAATGAGAAAAATAATGGAATCTGTTATATCTAAATGTAAATTGTGAGACAGTCCAGTTGATAGATTTCCTCCAATCCCCTCTGTGCTATAGGGAAATCTGCTCGTGACTGAAGCTTTAAGTCATCTAAACACTCATCCTTACCTCAGGCTTTCAACTATTCCTACTGGAATCTGATTAACTGGTTTGGAATAACCTCTCTGACTTTAAAAGACACTTAAGTAATAATTAGTATTATTATTAATTATCGGATGAGAACAAAACTTGAACTAAATTGAGATGCATAATGACACTAATATCTTCTGTAGAGCTGCTTCATAGTTGAATCGGCTTTTTGATTTGATGAATTGTGCAACATTGAACTGAACTGAATCAACACTGAACTGACTCAAGTTTAATATCCACACTACTGTCTTCAGTAGAGCTGCTTATAGCTGAATTGAACTTGTTTTGGAACTAAACTGAATCAACGCTAACCTGACTAGAGCTGAATACTAACACTATTGTCTTGTTGTTAGAGCTGCTTTACAGCAGAATTCGGATTTGTCTAACATATATGGTATCATTGATCATGTTACTTTCCTGTGTAATATTGTAAAGATGCTTTACAACAATCCCTAATGTATAAAACACTAAAAATAGGTGACTTGACTTTATGCTGAGATTTTAAGATATAAATTTTACTGTGAGTTCGGCTAGAATTCGATTAGCGTAAGCAAGTCTTGGATCAAAAAGGCAAATGGTAAATTTGGCAGGGGTATTGCACATGAAAGAAAACATTGGACTGGGTGTAAATAGCTATGCAAAGAAGTAGACTAGAGAAAGGGCAACATTTAATAAAAATTTACTGATAAATTTAGATTAATAGTTGATAAATAAACATATTAATTTAATTAAAGTTAATTAAGTTAAAGTTGGATCGGAGGGACAGTCTTAATCCTGTCTTGCCCCACATTAGTTCTTTCCTAAACATGCATTTGTATCATACATCTCAGAATATGTTAGTCCACAGAACTTTAAGATCTTTCTTATATATTACAAAGACAACAATAAAAATGTTAATGTGATAAACTGGACTCCACACAAACTTGAGCTAAGTGTACTAAATCACCCCAAGCCCTTCAGAGAGCAAGTAAAGAAAGTTTGTTCAACAAAAGTGTGTGGCTCTGATCCAGTAGGCGCCAAAAATAGTGTCTTCAAATTATTTATCAAACTGTTCATCTGTATTGTATAGCCTATCCAACTGAATGTGCCAAAATGACAAGTGCTATTTTTTTTTGTAGACCTCTTGTAGAAGGCCAGCCAGGCACGTGGCGTCTGCTAAGAACATCCAGAAAACATGTCTGTGTGTGTGTGTGTGTGTGACAAAAAATGTGTGTGTGTGTGTGTGTGTGTGTGTGTGTGTGTGTGTGTGTGTGAAGAGGAGAAAGAAAGAATACGCATACTTAGCTCAAGTTAGGAATGTGCTTCCTAAATGTGTTTTTGTTGACCTGTAAACGAGTGTACACAAACAGAAAAGAAAGGAGGGAAGTCATTAATTTTTCAGGCCGTCCAAAATAAGACTGATCTTTCATCTAATTGGCATGAATCCATAGTCCTGAATGCTCATTAGTGTTTTTGTCATTGTCAGTTAGTGTTGACCACTGTAGCATTCTGTTCTTTTGTTCTGCTATTCTGTGCAGACGTACATGTTCTGACTGCAAACAAATGAAATAACACTTGTTGCTTCTTGACTCCTTTTGGGAAATGGTCAGGGGAGCCATCTAGTGGATGATCAGAACAATTTTGCATCAATATGTACAGTATATTATATGCAAAAATGTTTACCTATTTGGTGTACACTTTCAAAAATGATAAAATGATAACTGATAAAAATGCCACAGTATTGTAGCAGTATTCTCCATTAGTTTTTTTTTTGAAGCTCTTTTATTGTATAAACATTTTTGTGGTTATAAAATAATAATAATAATAATAAAACAATCTGAATTAGGTGTAAAGTTCCTTTTCACAAGATAATTTCTGACTAGAATTGATATCAATGCACATTATGTGATAAACGGGTGTTGATCATGTTTGTGATGGGCTACTACCATCTTGTGGTGAAGTTGTGTCAAATCAAGGGGCAGGGTTTAGCTGGTAACCATGCTCCAGTTAAATTAAGCAGTACATTTAGATTATAACAGACTTGTCCTAAGAAACAGAAAAGTCGATTTAAAATGGCCATTTCGTGGCAAAACTAGAGAAAACTTTTGAAGGCACCATGCACATATTCTATCCTAAATTTAATGATGATCCCTTATTCATAGAACTGAAATAACTGGTTGCTAAAATAAAATGAAGGCTGACTGACAGGGATGTCAAGGTTTGGCTTGTTAGCATTTCCTTGTTAGCCCACGAAAAAGATTTCTTGAGTGAAAAAAGTGAAAGGAATATAATTGGACTTATTATAGCGGCACCTAGTGTCTGGAGAATGTGTATGCACCCACTTGCGTATCAAAGCTTGAGGATGGCATGGGATTTTGGGACCATGCTACTCAGTTTGCATCTCTGACTCTGTGCTTTACATGCTGTGACGCCCTCAGACATTTTTAGGGCAGAAAACAAGAAGGAGATGAAGGTCAGTAGTCACTTAACATTTAATGTCAAAAATCCAGTCCACACATCATAGTAACATAAACAGAAGTTTTATCCATCTTTCAGTTTGACCTTAGCTCACTTCCAGCACTGCAGTAATGCAGCTCTTCAACCCCCAGTCCATCTGTCTCCTACCATTAACCTCAGCTTCATTTTGCCCTCAGCAAACGAGACATAATTGTATATCCTCCCACTGGTTCAGGTCACCTAATCAGGGCAGCACTCTAAAACCTCCCACATCTTCACATCTCATTCTCTCTCTGCACAAAACAAGTGAGATGACATGACTGTGTAAGTGGCCAAATTACAACAATCAATGACTGAACAGTAATGGAAGAATTATGCTGTGACTTTTAAGGGTTGTCTTTTTAGTGCCTCTAGCTCAGACAACCAAAACCAATGGTTCTCGACAGTTTTGCTTCAGGACCCAGACTTTATATTTGACAAACTATGTTTATCCTTGTTGCAAGTGAACCTGTATTTAATAATCTGAGTTGTTATATATCCTTTTTACATTGCTTATTTTTATTCATGGTTTTAAAGGATCAAGATGATGTCACACTAGTTTCTACAAAGCGATACATTTGATGATAGTTGATATGCCTATGTACATTTACATTGCATTAGTGCTCTAGACCTCTATATGCTCTATACATTTTGGGGTCAGTAAGATTTATTTATTTATTTTTTGAAAGAAATTAATTCATTTATTTATCAAAGATGCATTAAATTGTTTAAAAGCAGCAGTAAAGACATTTGTGTTACAAAAAAATTGTGAACTTTTGAACTTTCTATGCATCAAAGAATCCTGAAAAAAATGTATCACAGTTTCCACAAAAATATTAAAGCAGTACAACTGTCAACATTGGTTATAGAAAGAAATCAGCGTATCAGTAAGATTTCTGAAGCACCATGTGACACTGAAGACTGAAGTAATGGCTGCTAAAAACCAATCCAAACCTTTATAGTGTAGTAGACATTATAAACATTCTAGTAAACATTATAGCATAGTAATGTGCATTTAACATTGTATTTTCCTGTCAGAACAGATCTGCAACCTGTTTTTGACTGATATAAAAGATATAAATTAAATTAAACTAAATTCCAGTGAGTGCAACAAGGCAAATGTGTAATCTCCAGGGCCTGATAACCATTTGCTTTTAACCATCAGTTTTGGATAAAAGTGTCTGCTAAATGCATAAAATTAAGCCAGCCAGCATGGAGCATGCATACATCTAAGAATGGTATACAGCAGTAAATGGCATGCATACAGTATGTACTATAAATGCAGTGTATTTTTTTTGTGGGGGAGCTTGCTTTAAAACATGAAACTCAATCAAACCTTGCACAGGGATGTGAGATGAATGTAAAATAGGCTGCATTTAAAGCATCTGTAAATGTATCCATTCACCTCTTCATTAGTGTAACTTCCTTCTTGATCATCACTTCTGCTGGTAAAAAGGGGCTAGGTGGGTAGAAGAATGAAGTTTGCACTTAGTTTTGAGGGGTAATGTTTCAGATAATAATCTAGTCTCCTGTTGATTAATTATAAAAATAAGAGGATTTCGTTTCAGACGCAGAATACCAGGATAAGGTCGAAAGGAAGTCTTTCTCTGCAGTGTTAATGCCGGGAATAGAGAATATGATTGCCTCAGGTTTGACTTAAAGTCCCCATAAAATCAAAATTACATTTTTTTGGGTGTTAGTATCAATATGTTAGTCTTAAGGTTATCTATAAGGCAGTGTGCTCCAAAACGGAGACAAAATTCGCATTTAGAAGATATGAGCATTCAAAGCTTTTCGTTCGTCACTTCCGCCAAAACGGCTCAACGATTTTTTTTGATGTCACATCGTACTTCAACTTCTCATCAAATCTTCTGACCAATCAAACGCTCTCTAGAAGCCGAAGCGCCCGCCCCCTACGCTGTAAATAGGTGCTGAAGCTGCAGCTGAGATCGGTCGCTTGTTCACAGTGTAGTATTTCCTGTACTTTTAAAACTACACAGCCTCAGCATGATTATGATCACTATTTTGTTTTACTAAGAGTTTCATATTGAATCTAGGGGGTAATCTATTAGACTGTGGCTGTCAAATGCGGCTTTACCGAGCTCAACGGCTTGGAGTGCAGATATAAACAAAACGCTATTGGCTAATTTAAAAAGGAGACGGGGCTGCTCGATATATCCCGCCCTGTCTTCCTGTTTCAGGTGAAATTAGGTCACCACATAGAACAACGCTGCTGTTTCAAGGCACTTCAGGGCACCTTTAAGCTTGTGGTAATCACGCTTGAAACTCCTGTTTACAAGTAATAATTGAACGAGAATGTTTGATTTGTATTTTTGCCCCAGACAAGTCCAAATTCAGATAGTATCTACTTGTAACCTCAGAAACAGGACAGGAATTGGCTATTGGATTTCTGAGAGCTGAAGAAATGTCAGGTCAGTACATAGTTACTATAGCAGTGTGTAACATTGTAGTGGTCTTCTCATTCCCTTCCTGTCTCAGTTTCACACCATCTCACTACAGTATGTATTTCCAAAATGTCTGTGACAGTAGCTGCATTACCTCTAAGTCATCATCCCTTGAATAGCAAACAAAGTGTTGACACAAAATCATTACAGAAGCACTGTTTGCTTGTTCCTCTCCTGTGTATCAGTTTGTGGTAAAATTTCAGGCAGCCCAGAGGCAACAACAAACAAATAGTCAAGACCGCAAATCTCAGAGGAAGAGAAAGTAGTTGACTCTAAATGTCTAAAATCATCACCTTTTGCTTGTACACTACTTTTACTAACTGTGTGACAGCCTTGTGAATATTATTCATGATCTGTCTGTCTGAGAGAGGCCTTGTTTTGTGTGGCATTCATAGCTGTAGTGATACAAACAAATCAGTACCCTACGATATCATTTATTACTCTTACTCAGTTTGTGACAATGAGACGCTTTGTTTAGCAGAGCAAATATTCATACTTTTTTCAGAAGCTTTGCAGACAGTTGATAAATATTATGGGCAGTTGCAACCGTTTTATCTTCTGATTTTCTAAAACAACACCGGTGCTGGCGCTAAATTAATTTAGCATAGATGTCTCACTTTAATAAAGATGACTATTTGAAAGTAATATGTGATGGCTGGGTGCCTTACATTAGCTTAAATTTACACAGTCTAAATATATTTTAATGTACTGTGGCATATTAAAGGTGGGCTAAGTGATTTCTGGTAGCCAATGTTGATATTTCAAACCACAAAAACAAACACGCCCCTACACCAAAAGGGTCTCACCCCTATTTTGATAGCTTCGCCCCACACATACGTACGCAACCCAGGCAACGATTAGTTCTGTGAAACAAA
>NW_015555744.1:1637885-1647003 GCF_001515605.1 Sinocyclocheilus anshuiensis | reverse complement strand
TGTCTACACCGGACGCGAGCGGCGCGACAAAATACTATAGAACTCATTATAATCAGTGATTCTGTGTACACTGGATGCGGCGTGGCAAACACAACAAATCCCAGACAGAAAACTGCTGCTGCGTTCTATTTATGACGTATTGACACACATTTCAAATGATTTTCAACGGTCGCTTTGTCGCGTCCAGTGTAGACAGACTTTAGCTGTTGCTGACAACTGTCGTGTCCGGTGTAGACACGGTGTTACTCACCTATAGGGAAGAAACAAAGCAACCTCGGCGTCCGATCGCAGGCCTTCCGCTCCTTGAGTTCTCTCCAGCGCTGGAAAGCTGATCCGATATATACACGGGTCCTACTTCTTGCCTTATCGTAAGTCTTCTTTTGTTCCGCAGACGTTTTCCTCTTTTGTTTTTCCGCCATCTCTACCTTTCGGTCGCTCGGCTCGGCTAATGTCCGTCCATGAGTAGACACGCCCCTTACTGCTGATTGGCTACAAGTTTGTTTTGGTACTCGGCTCGACTCAGTTTTCTAAAGCGTTTTTGAAATAATACATACCCCACCTTTAACAAGCATATGCTTGCTCCTCTTTTGAATCATAATGAAAGTTAAGATTAGTATCGCATTCTCTGAAGATCCTGTGGTGCTTACACTGTATGTGGTGTTAAAACAACTCTGTGCCTGTCTTTCAGCTTTTGACATGCAACCTTTGATTTTCTGTGGTAAAACAGGCTACATTGATGAATAGCCTTAGCATGCTAGTATGGCAGTGTCAAAGGTCTTCCATCATAGTTTTTTGACCTCTTGACTGACAGCAGAACTTTTCAACAGATCAATACTTTGTCATTGTATTTATCCTTGTCACTGCAGAAAATACATACTGCTGTGACGCAGTATACGAGTCAGCGACCCACATTTGTATTCAAGAGAATGAAGTGCACATTATGGTCAGTTCAAAATGTTATTAGAAATAAATGTGAGCATCCCAAAAAGGATCATAAACTGTGGCACAGAGAAGAAAGTAGATTTGAAGTCAAAATATATCTGAATAAATGAGCTTACTGAAGATGTGCTGAAACAGCCTGTACTGTACGAGATAGTTACAATTTAAGGGGTAGGTCACCCGAAAACTGTTATGAGTTTCTTTCTTCTGCTGAACACAAAATACGATATTTTATATTATTTCTCTCTTCTGCTGAACACATAAAAAGATATTTTGAAGAACGTAGGTGACCAAACAGTTCCCATACTATATTTTTCCATACTATGGATGACAGCTGGGACCAGCAACTTTGTTTACCTACATTGATCAGATTTTCTTCTTTTATGTTCAACAGAAGAAATAAACTCATACAGGTTTGGAACAGCTTGAGGGTGACTAAAGATGACAGAATTTTTATTTTTGGGGGGTGAACTATCCCTTCAACTTTTTTTTTTTGTGGCTCTTACTTACTCGTTACTGAACAGATTTAACAGTAAAAAAAAACAAAAAAACACATTACTGCTACTGAGTGACTAGTTCTGTCAGTAAACAATTGGATCATCCAGTGCATGGTGTAATTGCTATGTTGTAATAATAAAAATAATGATAATTAATATTTCATTATATATCCCTCCTTCCTTCCTCACTTCCTCCCTTCCCATTTATTCCATTCCATTTTATTTTATTATATTATATTCTGTTCTATTTTATTTTATTCAATAATCCAAGCAAAATTGCAACTAAACCTGACAGCCAGGGATCATAATGCATTCTTGTCACACTGGAAGGAGCAGCTTTGACATTTTTGTTACAAAAGTTTTTAAAAAATCATATGAATTGAGGGTGACATGAAGGTGGGTGATGACAGAATTTTTAGTGCAAAAATGTTATTGACT
The DNA here is from genome assembly GCF_001515605.1 of Sinocyclocheilus anshuiensis. Lineage (NCBI taxonomy): Eukaryota > Metazoa > Chordata > Actinopteri > Cypriniformes > Cyprinidae > Sinocyclocheilus > Sinocyclocheilus anshuiensis. The sequence continues at coordinate 1,645,129 of NW_015555744.1, read as the reverse complement.
GATCAAATTCGATTTCTTTCTTTCTTTCTTTCTTTCTTTCCTTTATTACCATTATATTTTATTTTATATTATTTGATTCTATTCCATTTTATTTCTTTCCATTTAATTTTATTTGACTCTATTTAATTTTATTCAGTAATCTAAGCAAAATTGCAACTAAACCATGGGTAAAAAGATGATGAATTGCGGGTGACATGAGGGCGGGTAGATGATGACATAATTTTTAACGTAAAGCATTATTAACAGATCAAATGTAGACTTTTTCTTTCATTTTTTTACTGATAATAAATAATAACTTTAGCATAATAATATTACAATAATCATTGTATCAACTTAACTTTTTGAAATATTTTTAGAAGTTGCATTTAAAATCCACTTGGCTCAAAAGTCAGAGTTAGTGTAAAATGCTCTGTTCAATGGGTTCCACTGAGAATAATGTGCAGAGTAGCCAGATGGGCCCCTACAGCACATAAATCAAGATTAATGGCCGTGCACTATTGACTGCCAGATCCATCCATTATTTAAATTTTGAAAAGCCACAAATCAATTGTCTGTATGTAGGGGGAGGGAAGATGCTAACACACCACACAGGCTTTTTATTCCTTTTGGATGTCTAACGTTTCGACAAGATTTATTTACAGGATGCATACATAACATGACAGGAGTTCTGCTACTTTGCAGCAGAAAAATAGATAGGAAACACTTTCACTGCTTGTTAAAATGCGTGTCTCCCTCAAACTGTGCAATTGTGCAGGAGCTTTCTCTACTCTATCTAATCTTTAGGACTTTCATGAGTGTACATGATTGTAATTAGGTTAATCTGGTCATATTAAAGAATTTTGATGTAGGCCATACCTAAAATGTGAAAAACTTTTTAGGTTACCTGACAAAATGTTTTTACAGTACATACTTACTGAAAATATGAAAATTTCAATTACCTTCAAAGGTAAATGGATTAATGTATGGTGTGAACGTACACCTGTAGATCTCTAAAGCTGTGCTTGGACCATAGTTAATAAATTATTTTAAAACCTGTATTATAGATTTTATAGCCCAGCAAACTGCACTTAATCGCTCTCATGGTCATTTAAATCACTAATTCTGACTGTGGTGTGCTGTGTAAAACAAAACCATCTGAAGAGAGAATGTGTTTACCATGCAATCAAAGGCAGAAATCGCTATTCCCAGAACTATCAGTCAAGCAAAGGTGAAGAAAAAAACAAAAACAGTGTGGACCAACACTTGTGTTTTTGCTCCGCCATCTCATTTAGCACACATTTCCTCTTCGCTGCTAGATTATGCTGAATCTTCAAAACTTGATTAGGATGCATCTGACACAACATTTCTCATCTTGATCTGCACTGCAGTTGCTCTGCTTTTCTTCTTCTCTCTCACTGCAACTATTAATTTAATTTCACAGTCGAGTAGATAAAAAACCCTAGTACCCACCCAGTCATTACGTTTGTAAAGTACTATTTTTTAAAAACTGAAATGCTCAAACAAGCAAATAAAATGGAGTATCTCTCCTCTACTCAGTAATGCATGTGACTAGTTAGTGATCAAACACATAGGCTAGAAAGGAAACTGGACTGTTTCTCATTGAATATGCAGTCCTCATGAATATATAATCAGGGGGGCTACTGGCATCAAAGGGGGTCTGACTGAACATTCTCTTTAATGTCTGTTTGTAATTCGCTTGCATGGACATTGAAGATTGACTTAATGTCATTAGCTGATGCATATTTCCCTGTTTTTTTTTCTGTTGGTGCATGTGGTTTCATCTAACATCAAGAACTGCACTCGCTTCAACTTCCTATTCATACTGCAGATACTATTTAACATTTAAACAGCAAGTTACTCAATAAAGACTAGCTTAGAGATAGCTGGCATGTGCTAGTTAATGCTAGTGTTGTGTTGGTCTAGTCATAGCTGGTTGACCAAGGAAGTCTTGCTAGTTAAGCTGATTAAACAACTTGTGGAGTCATCAGCACACCAGCATCCAGTACCGGTCTTTTTTCTGAGGGTCATCGGTCTCCTTTCCCTTCTTGTTCTTGGGGATTGAATTTAAATGCTGTTTCCTTTATTAATTTCCCCCTCAGCATGTATAATTGTATTTCAATTACTTAGGCCTTGAGATCAATGGAAAGGTGTTTTAAGTTGCAGCCTTTGAAGTGAGAGCTCAGATATGTGGGTATCAGCGCAGTCCCGTTAGAATTGAATAACCTCACCCCATCCTGGAAGAGAGAAATGAGAGAAACATCAGCCTAGAATAATGGAGCACTACTGCAGGGATCTTTGAGACTCAACATACTGTACACAAGACTAACAGCACAGCAGAATATGACTTTACATTCAATCTCTCACAGAAAAATGGATTGTTTCTGCTTTGCCTTATACTGGGAATTCTGTTTGCTTGCATTTTATTTTGGCCTTTGTATTACAAGCCCTTCATTTAAATTAGATTTAGGCTATTTTTTATTTCAGTTTGGACACACTCATTGTTTGTGTGTCTCTTGCATTTCACATTTCACACTTCAACTTCCCTGTTCTTTTTAAAAAAAAAAGAAAAAGGCAATGCTAAATTGTAAAAGAGTTGCATTATATGGTACTACTTTAAAATTTGGTTCTATTCGTTAACATTAATGCATTAGGTCTCATGAACTGAAAATTAACAATACTTTTACAGCATTTATTAATCTTGATGTTAATTTTACATATACTAATATGTTTTCATGTTGTATAAATTAGCATATAGCATATAATTCATGAACATTATTGTAAAGTGCTACCCATTTACTTAGTTTATTTAAATAACTGTTGTATTTGAAATCCTGATAGTGCCTGTTTAGTTTATAGTGTCACCTACATAAAACACTGTTGTAAAGCGACATTGTTTAAAATAAAACATTTAAGGTTTAAGATTAAAACTGGATGAGGAAGTGAGGGGTTGTAGGTAATGGAACTTTAACGGACCTCTTCAGGCGTGACATTTTGAAGGTCAGTGCAAGCACATTGTATAAAGCCCCTGAAGATTTTCCGTACTCGGAGACAAAGACCGGCATTTATATTTCTATATATACAATTCTGAGAGCATATGCTTATCTGTAAAAGATGTATTAGAGAAAAACCTGCTCTTGAACCGATCACAATAACCAAACCCCTGCTACACCTCCCCTATTCACGTTTTCCAAAAGATAACATTGCCCACAGTTCACAGACAAAATTGCATTCACACAAGCAGGAGGATAGTTCTTTGTCACAGCATTTACGTGAATCAATATCATTCCTGCATACTAATTTAGGAGTTGAGGAGGATTTTCTCTCCGGTCTCCGCTTAACCAAATGCAAGAGCCTCCCTGATTTATTAGCACAATATTTGGCACTGAGGTCGCACGTGAAAAGATTTAACCCCAGATCTACTTTTGTTGCACGAAGATTGTATCACTAACACCTGACGGTTCTGACAAAGAGCCTCTTATTCCTTTTTAGTTTGCTGATTAAATTTGCAGAAAAAAAAGGGGTTTTGTTGTGAAAGGGAAAGGTATATAAATAGATAATAAATTATTCCTAATTTCTTCATGGTGCATAATTTAATGTAGAGGGTCTAATGCAGGGGTGTCAAGTTCAGTTCCTGGAGGGCCACTGTCCTTTAGAGTTTGGCTCCAATAATACAACACACCTGAACCAGCTAATCAAAGTCTTCAGGATTAAACATCCAGGCAGGTGTTTTGGAGCTGCTTGGAGCTACACTGCAGGACAGTGGCCCTCCAGGACCTTTGACATGTGTCATAGTGTAATAAATAAAAATGATTCTAATTTGAACTGTGAAAAACTGTAAAAATGCTACAGTTCCCTTACTATATATAGTGAACAGCTGTAATAGATCTTACATATCTATATCTTACATGTCTAATTTTACAGTAAAATGCTGTTAAATATACAGTTTGTGGAAGTGAAAAAGAACAAGTCCTCTTATAATGTACCATTTAATAAAAGGTAATCTCACATTCCCAGAAACCCCTCTGTGACAGCTAATTGTGTTTCTTTATAGTTTTTGTTATCAGTTATGTATGTGAGGATTTTATGTTACAACTCATGTTATTTTTAAATTCATGTTTATGGCATTATTTTAGTGTCATGTGTTACTGTGATGGTGTTTTTTTTTTTTAATTTTTAATTTTTTTTTACATTTTTTATATTAGTATTTACTTCCACTTGTGGAAAAAGCTACTTATGACGAACTTTGCTTCACCGTGTGCCTTTCTCTTTAATACCTGTGTTGTTATGGTGGTTATCAGTATATGTTAATGTTACAAAACAGATTTTTGTAGCAGTATGGCCTTCCTAATTCAGCAGAAAATGACTGTTGGTTTAATTTTAATTTTAATTATTATTATTATTATTATTATCTTTACTGTAAAATGTGTAAGTTGTTTTGTAAATATTTACATTTTTGCTGCATTTTAGCAGAATTATTCTGGCAACCACAGCTGCCAGTTTTTTTTCCTGTAAAAATTCCAGTATTTATTTGATAGTGTCCTGTACATTAAATCTTTTTAAAGCTATTTTGGCATCCTTGTTGAAGTTTTTTTTTTTTTTTTTTTATGTCAAAAAAATGTTTATTTCTTGAGATATAACAACAAATAGTTTGTTTGAAGTAATCCACTGTGGCCCAGACTCCTAGTGTGATATTGATAAAAGCATCAGTGGCCCATTCTCTCTCTAGGCTTGCTGGTTCCAGCATGAGCGATCTGCATGCTCTTTATACTAATCCATCACAGTTACCTCTCAGAGTGGAGTTTAAGTGTGTAGATCAGCTGAGCCATGCCCTCCATGCAGCCTGCTTGTATAGGTCATCATGAATGTTTGATGCAATTATCTGCCGGCAGGAAGGAACTGGGGTGCAGGGAATGGTCAAATCCCAAATGTCAAGTGATTCCACTGTGAGAAGAGCTTGGACAGAGAAGCAAAAGCTTCCATATGAGGCCTCCTGAGAGAACCTGTAAACTTTCCAGCAAGTTTTAATTCACACCAGAAGTACTGTTACTGAGAGTAGGAAAAGCAAAGCTAAGAAAGAAAGAGGTTTGATTATTTACATCACCATTTTTGCTTTTTGTGGTATCCTGTGCCACATGCTGCTGCCAGTCAGTGAAATCTAGTGCTCAGACAAGATAAAAACATTCAATTTGTTTCATAATGTGTTTTAAAGGGTGATTTATACTGTAGTAATTGCTGAATCACTCAGCTGCTGTCAGCTGATGGGTCTGTGTTTAACACTGATTGATCTCAGATATGATTAATGGAATTGTCTGCTTCCAAATAAAGTGTCTCTCTAGCTTCATCTAATTTATTATCACTCTGCACTGCTTCTTCTAAGCTGCCAGAAGTTGAGAAGAGTGCCTGTGAACTCTGTCATAAATCAGTTTGTGTTTACATTGGCCAGATGAGTCATTTTAAATAAGTAGACATTTACTGGAAAATTAATTGGTTTCAGTTACACCATCACTAAGTATAATGTGGTGAAAATGATCACAGTGGCATCCATAAAAACAACATTATCTTAATCACTGGCAATAAAGTTTAGTACATGGGTGCACTCTGATGATGCAGGACTGATATATATATATATATATATATATATATATATATATATTATTTGACTGTTTCTCTTTCTTTCTAAATATATATTATTTGACTCTTTCTTCACTCCTGTCTCATCACACACAGAAAAGCTTCACATCTTTTAAACTGCAGTCAGGGGAAAACCCCCACCAAGACCAATGTCAGACCACCACCACAATGGCACATATTAGCTTCCTGGCATTATAACTCATTACAACGCAGTCTTTTTCTGACACAAAGCTGCCTGATGGGCTGTGCAAAGGAAAGGCTGACATAAATGTCATTCAGAACAATTACTGAAACTACCTTCACGTCAAATAGAGCTAGGAGTGGCTGAGTGGCCCTGACCAGCTATGACCCATTGCATAACAGCATCCTAGGGCCAACAGATCTTTTAATGTTAGGAAAAGAAAGAGAGATAAAAATACAGAAGGAAAGATAAGGAAATGAGAAATCTTCTAGATTTTTTGAAGATAGATTTCTCAATTTTCTCTGTTTAGGAAATTAAATAGTAAATAATTGATTGACTGACTGCTAGACAAAACTAGTATTTGTGCAGTGGTATTTTGTTTCTTGTCATCTGCGTTCTTACATGCCTTCTTATTTAAGGATCCTTGGCATCAAATCATTTGAAAACCCCTGTCTTAATTGTTCCTGATCTGTTCTTAATATACTGTATGTTTTTTGAAAACAGCAGGTATAAACGACATTTGAACTTGACACTGCCTGACCATTTAGCTGAATCTGATATTTTGTTTCAACCGCAATTAGATCCACCAACAGGTTCTATATGAACCTGGGCCTCAGCCATGTAATGTAGCAAACTTAATAAGGGTCAGTGCTCATCTTGTCTCCTCTCACATCTAAAGACCACCTGATACTTGACAGGGCCTGTTCAAAGGGTCCAATAGCTCATATCAGCTATCCAGCATGCCAGCCGGTCAACTAGAAGCATGTCGACGTGTTCCTTCCACATCACTGCTGGGGACAGTAACACGGCACCGATGGTGAGAGGAATAACTGGGCTCTGGAGCCTTTGTCCTGTATTATCCAGAGGTTATGACCTAAAAAGTAACTTTAAAATACCTCTGAAACAAGTGAATAAGAAACAGTTGTAGGCTAAATGATGCCAAAACTTTCAAACTGCTAAAGACAAGCTTGGTCACTAATCTATTATTTGTTCTATTATTTGTATTATTATTTACTAAATAATATTGTATATAAATAATAGTAGGCTAGTATTTAAAGGGGTCATATGATGCGATTTCAAGTTTTCCTTTCTCTTTGGAGTGTTACAAGCTGTTCGTGAATCGATAAGATCCCTAAAGTTGCAAAGACTAAAGTCTCAAACCCAAAGAGATATTCTTTATAAAAGTTAAGACTCGTCCACGCCCTCCTAAAACGCCTCGTTCAAACATGCCCCCACATGTCTACGTCACGATGTGGGAAGATTTGCATAACACTGTCCAAATGTTCACACAAAGAAAGAAGGCTGTTGCTGCCACCGCCGCCGCCATCTTGTGGAGACGCTGTGTGTTTCGTTGCGAAAGCAAAAATACTTTGTTTGCGACTAGAAATCAGTGGTTAAGTTGTAATCAGTGGTCTGTTCCAGAACAGTTCAA
>NW_015555744.1:1620703-1637537 GCF_001515605.1 Sinocyclocheilus anshuiensis | reverse complement strand
AGAGTAGACTACAATGCTGGCTGTTCTGACTCACAGACTGTAAGTACGTTTTTATATTTAAAGAATTTGTCACTGATGATTCAAACGCGAGTTTTGGGCAGTGTAGAGTAGCGCTTGTTGTTTGTCATCTCTCCGATCACAAATGCAGACATGGTTTTATGTTTACGCAGTGCGATGCAACGCAACGCTTAAAAAGACTGTATAAGTCACTATAATCCGTAATTATGTCCCCACTGGATGCAACAAATGCCTCGTTTATAATGGGTTTTATTGGTTTTGTCTCGTCGCTCCGGGACACGGCATCACAATATGGTAAGGGGTGTAACATTTCCGTCACACGCTTGAGGTATTCGGCCAGTCACAACGCACTGGATAGCTGGCCAATCAGAGCACACCTCGCTTTTCAGACCGATGAGCTTTGTAAAAATCGACGTGTTTCAGAAAGGCGGGGCATAGAGGAGAAACAATAATGTACAGTATGTGGAAAATAATGTGTTTTTTGAACCTTAAACCGCATAAACACATTTCATTACACCAAATACACAAAAAAAAAATATTTTTAGCAACATCATATGACCCCTTTAATAATAGTATTTAGTTTTGAGAAACATGTTCATGATGGGGATTTTAGTTACATATTCCACCATTAGATGGCGACAAGAGTTTTAATGCTAAGTGACATTGAAAGAGACTGATACAGGGTTGTAAATAAGGAAGTTATTTTTACTTTCAACAACACCTTGTAAGATGCAGCCAACAAATGCACTGAGCAGCGCTGTGATCAGAAATTACCCTTAAAAGATGAAAGGATAGTATGACAAAGATATTGCTTTTCTCAGCAGACCATTTAAGAGACACTCAGAGCCAGCGGCAAATTCCAGAAGATCTGGTCGAATGGATCCTTTCGAATTTCTTGTGGCTCTGTTTAGTATCTTGTTTACTGGTTTAATTGCACAACCTATTTAAACTTTTAAATTTTATTGCATATGTTAATGTTTAGACAAATCGTTCTTTGGGTATTTGAATGTCAATGTCTTGATTATTACCATATGAAATGGTTTAGATTTAGAGGTGTGTTGTAGCTTCTTTTGTTTTTGCCTCCTGACAGAATTAAACTGAGTTAACATTTAAAACGGCTTTGTGAACAGCTTTGCTTCTTTGTGAAAATTAAGCTAAGGAGAAAACTTTCTATACTGATAACCAGTCTGATTACATTTGACAGTATTGTCCTGGACTGTGATAAATTTATTTTAATGTTTACTAAGCAGAAACAGAATAATAAAATCTTTCAGTCACAGACTGAATCAATCACAACTCTAAGTGAAACAAGCCAGTATAATAGCCTCCGTTATTCATTATACAGATATAAGCTCCTTTCCCATAATGGTTCAATATTGTGGTGGGGGAAAAAGAGGGATGATGTAAAGCTGTAGTCTGAAAAGAAAGTTGCAGGGAGGACTGAAGTGAGACATGGATGTGACCTAAATCCATTACAATAACACGCTGTAATATAAATCTGTATCTCATAACTGTATTTCATGTATCTCATAATGTGGCTCCTTAATGGCCCATGTCCTCCCCCTTATTGCTGATGCTGGATCCACTGAAAAAAAACATTTAGTTCACAATGAACAGAGACGTGTACTATCTCACTGTTGAGTGGAAAAGTAACAACAATTTGAGAGCAGTCCCAGCCAAATGCTACCACCCTCTTTTATGCAATCATAATGCAATTAGAGGAGATTTATTTATGTTTGATATGAAACATGTTAATGGGGCCATTATTTGTTATGCATCAGTTAAATGGCTTTTAATAACTGAAGCATGAGCATATGGCATCTTGATTTCAGTGAAATTCAGTTTGTGGAATTCATAATCACCCTGCCAACATGACACACTGATAACTTCTTTTTGTGTCGCCATATATATTTACAGTATCTGTAGAGTATTGGAGAGAATCCAGATATAAATGAAGGACTGAGAATCATGGTATGAGTCTCGGAGAGATGGAGCATCTGTTATAAATTAATGGTAGATTACATATTAATGAAAATAATTTCCTCTTTCTCAGGAGACGTATGTAAAGCTTGCCCTGATATGATGAGGTGCAGGTTTATTCATAGAATATTATATCCTGGGAGTGAAATTACAGCAGGTCAGGTGTAGCTGATGTTGGACTACTTCTATTATTTATGAAAATGATCCATTTTAAAACGTTAACCCCGTGGGCATTTGAGTGTCCAGCAGGGTTAATTTACAACAAACTGCAAATGTCCTTCACCGAGGTCAAAAGCCCTCTATAGAGAATGCTAAGCCAAATATCATTTTACATTATACATTTATATACTGTATGTGCGTGATCTGCCTATCCTATTCTACTCTGTCCTATTTATGTATGTAAAAATACATCCCACACAAATGTTTCATAGCTCTGCCTGGGCTGCCTGCAACCAACCTTTCCAGAGGAGCTGTAGTCAAACAAGTCACATACACTGAATCTATTTAAACTGTCATTAAACCAACATTATACCATCATTTTGGGTAAAAAAATAATCAAAATTAGTCTATAATAATGCTTCCTACAGTGGAAAAAGTCCATCCTTTGTAGTCCTCTCACATTCAAAATCCACTGACGTATTTGTTTATAACCGTTTTGGACTGTTTTTGCTTGTAAATGGTGTTTGATCTGTCCATATTTCTCTCCTGATTCAGACGAGACAACTTTTCATTGAAGAAAGCAATATTAGAGGACACGTATTTTAGCCAGAAGCAACTATTTGAGTTAGGAACGTTCTAATGATTGAATTGTTTGATTGAATTGTTTCTTACAAACACACAACTTTTAATTTCACAATATGTTAATGGACTGGAGTCATGTGGACTGCTTGTGAATTATTGTGATGTTTTTATTAGACTCATTTTGACGGCACCCATTCATTGCAGAGGATCCATTGGTGAGCAAGTGATGTAATGATGAATTTCTCCAAATCTGTTCCAATGAACAAGCAAACTCATCTACATTTTGGATGGCCTGAGGGTGAGTCAATTTTCAGCAAATTTTCATTTTTGGGTGAACTACTCCTTTAAGGATTTATGACAGTAGAACTAGATGGGGGTGTGATAGATAAGATGCACTAGATATATATGTGCATGAGATATTACAGTTTTTGCAACATACAACACTGCAAAAAATGCTTTTCTAGCTTAGATCTTTTGTCTTGTTTCCAGCCAAAATATCTAAAAATGCTTAAATCAAGAAGGATTATCTAGACAAGTAAAAATTATTGTCTTGTTTTCAGAAAAAACAAGTCAAAAATAAGTGAGTTTTTGCTTGAAATAAGCAAAATAATCTTGTTTCAAACAGAAAACAAGATTATTTTTCTTACCCCATTGGCTGATTATTTTGCTTGTTTCAAGCAAAAACTCATGGCTGGAAACAAGACAAAAGATCTAAGCTAGAAAAGCATTTTTTTGCAGTGAATATACTAGGATTTGTCTGATGTAAGTAGACCTTCATTTTGCTTGTGAAAGAATGATTTATTGTGTCTCGAAGATGCATGACTTAAATAAGGCATATGAGTGAATTATTAAAGTCTAGAAAACGCCTCAGGTTACGTATGTAACCCTAGTTCCTCGAGGGACTCTTATCATGTGCTTTAGACATATTTCTTTTTTTTTCTACGGGACAGACAACACCAAATAAGACTCACAAACAGATATCAGACTGACACACACACAGAGCGCTTGCTGAATGACAAAAAGCTGATGCTGGTCTCACCGCACGTGCTTTTATAGCCTCCTGGTCATTACGTCACCCGCCGTGACGTCTCGCCCATCTATTGGTCTGATTACACACGAGGTTCAGAGCCCGTCACGCTGAAGGGCGTTCCCCTAGCGTTTTTGACGCAGCTCGAGTTCCTGAAGAGGAACCTTTGTTCTGTTACCCTATGCTCGATGTTCATCTAAACACATACGGTAGATGCATTAAAGTACTGAAAAAAATACAGTTAAAGTGAAGTGGAATGAAAAATATAGGCTATGCTTTTAGATATGTAATGTTCTGAACACCAGCATGGTACAAGCAGCTCGAGCTGACAGCTGAAACTTGCACATAAATGATGCAGTGCAGAATTATGACCTTCATAATTTGAAAAATTAAAGGTTGCGATTCTATTTTACCTTTAGGTGACTGTTATTGAATGCTAAGAATTAAATACTTAAGCAGACAGATAGTTTGACCTTGATTTGAGGCCTCTAGTCCTCTTTTCAGATCTTTCGCTATTATACTCCTGCAATAACAGCTTGTGAAATGTCTTGTGCTCTTCTTCAATTAGACCTGAAATGAACTGGGATATATTATACAGGAGACCCACTGCAGCTTGAGTTTGTGTAAGTGGAATGAGGAGAAGGAAGAGCGGTTGCACTCTGGAGTAGCTGCTGGCCTTTGAACTAATGAATAATGGATGAATGGATATTTATTCTCTGAAGCTTGTTGGAGTTACTACTTCCATATGCAATTGCAAAGTAATTATTTTTAAGTACCTCAGAGAGCATTTGATTTTGGAAGTAGCCACAGTCAAGTTTCATTCCTGAATCAGTGCATTTGAACGAATCGGTTTAGTGAGTTACTCAATAAGTCTCACCTACTGAAATGTTGGTGTAACCTGCTGAAATATTTAGGACCGAAACAAATGTATTTATAATATGTGAAGTAATTTTACAAATTTAACACAAACAAATTTGAAATGCAAACATAACCTTGTTCCATACAGTTACATCTTCACGTTTTTCAGACATGCTTTCTTGTTCTCCATCACAAGTAGCTAAAAGTGAACACATGATTGGTTCTTCATTTACATAATTGAATAATTCTGTTTAATTCAGCTTCGTAATGTTATCATGCAGAGCATTTTGTCCTGAATAAACTGTGGCCTGGTGGAGCATTAAAAAGATTATTAATGCATGTTAGAAAGCCACAGAACATAATATCTGTGTTACTCAGGACAAATTTAGGTACCTACATTAGGAAGTAACAGTGCCGTGTTGATGGTTTTTGGAGTTACGGACGGTCATGGAAAACCTTGGGGGAACCGGGGTTAAATTAAGTCTCCTCTCCAGGAAGGCGGCCCCGAGCTAAGGATATGGGTGCCAGGGTGTACGGCTCTGGCTCTCAGGAGCTGTGTGATGCTGACTGGCAAAACAGCGGCAGAAACATTGCTCCGGTTTAGCCTCTGACTGCCGGCCCTGGCTGGTGGTGAACTAACATACACTGACAGACATTCCACCCCCTCTGCCCACAGCATAGTAATGTCAAGAGACGAGAGAGAGAGAGAGATGGAGCTGTTTACACTCTAAAAGCAAATAACCACTATACTGCCGCAACGGATAGACACGCACAGGGGCAATGTGGGAGACTGTCTGGATGGATGTACCTTGACAACCTGGACGTCTCCCACTGGCTAAAGCCTGGGCTTCAGACATGCTAGAGCTAACCGGAACAGACAGCAGCTAATCTATTCCACTCTCTCCTCTTTTATAAACCTACTCTATATGACTCATTCCATTTACGCTCTGTGGTTACGTATGAGCATTATGGTTAGTTGTTAATCATGATTTGTTGCTGCTTCCATGTAGGAACAATCAAAACCAATATATCTGGATGAGATGTGGGTGTGAGTAACTTGTCGGAGTCTTAAGGCAGTTTGTAAGATTGGACCAATGAAGTTTCTTATTCTGTATGGGGATTATTTACAAATATGCATGTTTTTGTGAAACTGTGCTTGTGAATTTTCTTCCTGTACAGTGAAATGCTCTAGAGCAGGGATTCCCACACTCCAAACTGTTTCATGTTCAGTTTTTTTTCTGAAATTGGTTAATGATTTAAAAAAAAAAAAAAAAAATTAAAATAAATATATATTGAGTAATATTTAATCGTTTTAATAATTGTGTTATTTAGATTTTTTATTTAAAAATTATTTATTTTAATTTGACATTTTTATGATTTCATTAAATATCATCTTTGCAACCCCCTGCAGTTCCCTCACAAACCCCCTGGGTTTTATGCATAATTAATGTATGCATAAAGGGGAAAAAATATTAATGAAGAATTAAAAATTGATTCATGTTCATTTCTGATGGCTTGTAATGTTCAGAAACTTTTTAGGAAAAAATGGAATTATAATAGCATTAAAGTTTTAAATGAAAATTTTAATTTACAGTGGAAACAAGATAACAAGATGTTTATATTTACCGCTAGCCAGTTGTTCCAAATTTTTACTTGCCGTATATCACATCTTTGTATATTTGCCAGAAATATTTTTATTTTTCAATAAATACTGTGTTCTGGAAAGTAGTAAAGTAAATAATAAAGTATAAATTCATAATCACAAGTGACTTTTCCATCAGCTGGAATCTCAGGCCATTCTTATTGCTGTGCACCAGCAAGACACTTTGGGTCTTGTTTTCAAACTACATGCTCACATGCAGTTATTTGGTAGTGAAAAACCATGTTATGGTTTTGGAAGATTGTTTATATTATGCACATCTACATGGGCATTCTCTGTTGACTTGCTTTGACTTCCCGTTATTTGTAGCTCTACACAAAGTGGATATCCTTTGAAAACACATTTAATGTGGAAAAACAGATACCCCTGACTGTTACAGGCTTCCTATGGATCTGCTTTTCCAGCACAAGGGCACAGAACGGGGGCTTGGAGCAATGGATTATTTATGGCTTTGGTGAGATGCGGTCTATGGGGCCTAAAAGGCACTTACCTGTATACCAAAAATAACAATCAGGCAGACGTAGATAGCTCTGCACACCTGAGTGAGACTGAAAGCACATCAAAGCTTTCACATTGAACTTAGGGATGAGTTATATCTTCTTTCTTTTTTTTTGTCAGGCCAGTCACCGGACTCTTTTGGGATGGACATGGCTGCTTTATCACACACTGTCATTTGCCTACTTTAACATCTTCACACAGTCAGCTCCCTTTTGGGAGAATTCCCCATTTACATTACATTATTTAAATTTCCTCATGAGCAGAATTAATGACTCAGGCCTTCTGATGAGGTGCCGTCATTGCCGGCATCACTTAATTAGAATAATCTATCTCTACGGGTCAGGATGCATGAAAGGAGGGCACAGCATTAGAACGTTTCATTAGAAAAGTTCATTATCAAATAAATAGCTTTGACTCGCAGAGAGACTGAAGATGGAGAGGTGCTTGGAATGAACATGGCTGAATATCTGAATATCGGCCCGTTGAGAGGAAAAGGAGGATAGAAAAGCGCAGCAGCTGATTGTTTTTTATTATCAAAGGTAAAGTATCGGAAGCATAGTGGGATTCTGGCAGGCAATTTCATGTCATGCTGCAGCATAATTAGTGTCGGAAATGGGACGTCTGAATGTTAATTACATTTGATGAAGGCTTGTGCTCGCTGCAGAATGAATTATGAACCTGTGCCACTCCTTGCTGCTCAAATTGGGAAATAATGATGTCCCACCGAGAAATAACCCACTGAGCATATCTACTGTACATGTCTTAATGAAAGAGGGTAGAAATCAAAACAGTGTAACGGAAGTGATTTGAAGTGCCTTTTATTTTGTTTCAGACACAGTTAATCACATGACCCAGAGCACAAAGAGGGAGAGAACAGGAAGTTGCTCTCTTAAAGGGAACACACACTAGTTCCAATGAAACAATGAATAAATGGATACTTCCATCTTTGTGACGGAGCGGTGATTGTTTGTGCACTGAATTGGTCTTATATTAAAACCTTAATATACATCATGACCGATTAAGTCTGACCAAACTTGGCTAAATATGTCACGTTTGATCTAAAGATCTGGCTTTGATAAAAAATGTTTCTTCACGTCATGTCATTTAAAGGGTTAGTTCACCCAAAAATGAAAATTCTGTCATTAATTACTCACCCTCGTGTTGTTCGAAACCCGTTTGACCTTCGTTCATCTTCAGAACACAATTTAAGATATTTTTGATGAAATATGAGGGCTCTCTGACCCTCCCATAGACAGCAAGGTAACTACCACAAAAGTACCAAGATGATCGACAAAGTAGTCCGTGTGACATCAGTGGTTCAACTGTAAAGTTACGAAGCTACGAGAATACTTTTTTGCGCAAAGAAAACAAAAATAACGACTTTATTCCACATTTTCGTCTCTACTGCGTCACTTGTGGGCGCGCATTCAAGACAGTATGTCACACAGACTACTTTGTCGATCATCTTGGTACTTTTCTGGACCTTGAACGTGGTAGTTACCTTGCTGTCTATGGGAGGGTCAGAGAGCCCTCAGATTTCATCAAAAATATCTTAAATTGTGTTCCGAAGATGAACGAAGGTCTTACGGGTTTGGAACAACACGAGGGTGAGTAATTAATGACAGAATTTTCATTTTTGGGTGAACTAACCCTTTAAGAGATTTAGCTATTTCTTGATTGACGAAGGAATAAACATTGACATCTTTCTGTAATAAGGAAGGACCATTACCACGAAAATATTAACCCTGTCAGGTGTCTTTAATCACTTTAAAAGAGTTTGTTTTGAGATAATGACGATGTAACTGTACTTACATTAATACATATTTTTGAGTTGATCTGGGTTCAAATGGCTCTATATTTCTTACTTGTAGAGACAACAAAGAAACAGACTATGAGCACAGAGCAAAGAATACCTGGATGAGTTGCCATAGGCAATGGACAATATGCAGAAATATTTGACATTGGAATGCAAAAATTGACCAATCAGAATTAAGTATTTCAAAGAGCTGTGCAATAAAAAGTCATAAATTCATAAATTCAATCTTAAAGTAAACCTTCCAATTGTTACTTTTTTAACAAATAAAAATACAGGTAGTGCAAATGAATAATGACCTTTGAATAACTACATTATCTTTTAAAATACCTTTTTAAAGGATTAGCTGCTTGATCTTTGATTTTCGACTGTCTTCTGAAGTCTTTTATGACTTCATTCTGTTCAAAACGTCAAAAATGTATTAAAAACCAGACCAGAAATCTGAATAGGCTCACATTAGCTTACAAATATTCTCAAACACCCATTCATCATACAGCTATCTACAGATCACACATACATACAACAAACACATTTAATAAATTTTGTTTCATTAGAACCCTTCCCCAAATGCCCATATTTATAGGCCAAAATCACATAGATATTTGTATAATGTGTATTGTTTGCACACAAACAACAAATAGTGCATTCAAAATGAGAGACATAAAAATAAATGTGGACAACGGTTTCTATAGAGTGCATTCTCTTTTTATGTTAAATTTTGTTATGATTTTAAATATTAATTTGGCAGATTTTGGACAAATATTGCTAAGCTGAGAAAGCGACAACGAATACAGTATTCAGTCATGCACACAACAACTGACTGAGATTAGGTATATAAACTTCTGGCGCGAAAACAGAATAAGTACCAGATGGGCGTCACTGGATGAAGTCACATCTCCTCCAGAGATTCAGAGTCTGATGTCTGTGTTTGAGTCATGAGGAGGAGAGCTGCTGTAGAGGAAGGGTTCATTATGACTAAAGGCTGACTTTTAAGAGGATCTTCTTTTGCAGTCAAGTTGAGAGTAAGACAACAGAGTAAAAGAAGGAGAGAGAGAGAGAAAGGGAGGACCGAATAGAGGCAAAAAAATCCTGGGCAAGCTGATCACAGCTTGTCTGACATCAATCCAATCATCTTGTTTTTCCTGTTGGTTCACTGGACAGCTGATTTTTTAGGCTGGAAAGAGAAAAAGAAAGTTCAGAAGGTCAGATGATACAATAGGATATTATGGTCACTGCAGTTGAGAACCACTTTAATGTAGAGACATTTAAATTTTCACCTATCCAACCCTGTCATTTAATCCGAAAATCTTTCAGAGCTCAGGTTTAGGGGTTGAAGTGATTGGTGTTTAATTAATTTCGGCCCTTGCAAAAGACAAATCTTCACACAGTGGAAAATGGGTGTTATTTGTCTTGTGGTTGTCAGTAAATATTCTATGGCTTTGAACTGGTTTTGTACCCTGGTAAAAATTGAATAAGGTCAACAACTCACGGATGAAGCCATTAAATGTTGTCATCTAGTATATGTTGGAATTTGTGCTAGGGCTGCACGATAAATTGCATGCGATATTTAATGCGCATCTTGTCAGAAAGCTGGTTCTGTAATCAGCGGTAAATCACAGAGCCGTTGTTCACTGACGAGCTGCGCAAAAAATTGCATGAATATGAACGTGGTTTTGCGCAGCTCGTCAGTGAACAACGGCTCTGTGTAGTTAATGCTGCTCAATGTGAAAGCACGCAGGTGATGGAGATTTACCGCTGATTACAGAACGGCTTTACTGACAAGATGCGCATTAAATATTGCATGCAATTTATCGTGCAGCCCTAATTTGTGCATGTTTCTTGCAAGTTTTAGGTGTCTGAGAGAGTCCGACTCTCTAACCATTAGGCCACGACTTCCCTTAAAAGGCTGGAAAAGGGACCCTTTTTTTGTGTCCCTTTTGTGTCAAAGGACACAAAAGACAAGGACACTCTGATGGCTCAAAGAACATTCCTTGAAATTAGAGATTTGAGGGCACTGTTGATTTAACTATCAAGAACAAGAGGCTGTTATCTACAGTACCCAGATGTTGCTTACAACAGGTTGTCACTCTAAACTTTCCAAACAAACAAGATAAAGTCTTGGTCGGCAAGCCACAGCGAAGCCATAATGAGCTGTAAGAGCTATGGAGACTGAAATGTGGAGGTGGTATAACAAAAAAAAACCTACTAACTAGAAACAACCATGTCAAAAGATGATTGTGACTGAGCTAAAATCAGAGGTATAAAACTATTATTAGATGATATCAAGAGCCTTTTTAACCTTAAATTCAGACTGCTTTTAATCAGCCTTGACATTGTGCAGTTTTAACAGTATGGAGTAATGAATGGTTTTAGTTTACCATAAATTCAAGCTTTTATGACAATGACCCTAAATAGGCTACTAGATCATATGAACACTGGAGTGGCCCCAGAACATGCTACAATAGTCCGCTAAATGTTCTGACATCGATCCAACTGAAAATCTGTATTTTGTATCTGCAAATCTACTAATTTTTTCAGTTCTTTCAAATGAAAGCATCAAGGAGGTGAAATGAGAGACTTGCTCTGTACGTGATACATAATCATAAACCAAAGAATGACAGGTAAATGCATTTGTTGAAGATTTTTTAATGTTGCTCATTATGTTAAATTAAGCACATGGTTAGAGTAACACTGGAACTGATTGCATGGAGCAATAACAGCACCAGTGATAGCACTTCAGGCTTTAATTACAACCTTAATCTTTGATGCACCATTGTTGCAGCCAACGTAAGCCAAAGAACGGACACAAAACCCTGCGAAAACACCACTTCAAGTGACATTTTGAAGGACTCTGCTGAGGTTCAGATCACTTGATATAGTGAGAGGGAAAGGACTGTTTATCTTTGCCATAATGAAATACCCCAGATGCCTCTTCAAAGGGCAATTTGCATTTCAGGCCTCAGCACTAAAACCATCCTTCATTTCCAAATGCCAGGCCTCAGAGGGTTATTCACATAAATTCTGCACTACACAATCTATTTAAAACAGCCCAGTAAAATCTAGAAAAGACCTACCCAACACCTACTTGTCTCCTGATACAGCATATATATATATATATATATACATACTATAATTTTATTTCCTCACACAATTTTTTTTCACAAAAAAAATTGCTATTAAAAAAATTTAAAAATACAAAAATACACTGCTTGGGGAGTTAAATTAGTATATGCATAATTTATCATAGTGATACATGATGATGTATGATTCTAAGAGATTTATGAAGGTGCACAACAGAACTTTGGCTTTTCTATCGCCAACTGCGGTTGAATCGTTTTATTATATATATATATATATATATATATTCATCAGCTCTTCTGCATACACATGGTTGCCTGTGATCACCATATCAGAGCAGATCTGTCATTTTACACCAAGACCCACTGACACTAAGAAGAAAGTCTGTCTTAAAAGACTTGAATCTGAAAAATGTTGCCCGAGCAAGTAACATCAGCTGCCAGTACTCACTCGATAATAAAATTGAGTATTTTCACCTGAAAAACGTATGTAGTGTGCATTTAATGCACAACAAAGCTAAACCCTGGATAGGCAATGGTCTCAATGGAATTATTCTACAAAATCAAAAAAAGCAAGATCAAACAGTTGGTGTATATTTATCCAGTTGCTGAGGCAATTCAGAGCCCATGTGTATTTCGATGTGTTTTTATTAGGTTTTATTGCAATTTGCTGTTTTATCAGCAGCCAAAAAAATCCAAGCAATCACATTTTGGCCACATCTGATTGTTTGCATTTTTTACAAAGTTGACAAAAGTAAGCTTTATCTTACTTTCAAGATGTTTCTGATTACTTAACAGGTCAAGCTCACACGCTAAAGTTTACTCTGCAGAAGACATATAGGCCTTCCTTCATCATGAGGTTTTCATACAGCATTTGAATTGTTGCCACTCCTCTTAAAATAGCAGTATTAAACATGCCGTCCGTTGTTAATAATTTACAGTGCTCACATCCCAAATTAAGCCAAACGAAGTAGCCTGGAGCAAAATTTTACATAATAATCTTCACAGCTTTAGATCCCACGTTCAAATGAAATTGCTGTTGCCAAACCAACGCTGACCTCCATCCACCTTCTCCCTCCCACCTTCCATTCATTCCTCCCTCTGGTGTTGTTTTCAAGTGCTGAACTTAAATATGATGGAACGGTCCGATTTTCGCCCGTGCGGTGTTTTGTGGTTTCACTTACAAAGCAATTGAGACAAATACATTTAACAATGTTCTTTTCAGTTTTGTGAGGAAAATAAAGTGTTAAATTACACAAACCTTTCATAAAATGTCACAGTGACATTGTACTTTTGATTCTGAGACCTTTCAGTTCCGACCAGAATGACCACTGGGTCATTCTTGTGCGATTTTAATTACCCAGACCACTGTATGAGCAGGACTCAGGCAGCAGGACCCTGAAAGCGAGTGAGCTGCAGTAGTGGTGATTCATTCTTCTCCTAAGGCAATGCTCAAGCAGCTTCCCTATTATGCTTCTGAGTGGAGGGTGGGTGTCTCAGGATAGAGACATCAAAGAGTCATGGTCTGATCTTCTGCAATCGCAGCTGTGATGTAAAATGGAGGAAGCACTTGGGGCATACAATTTGCATTGAAGCTGTGGGATTGTGTATGTTAAATGCTGCTCTTCATGTGTAGGGTCCTCAGAATGGATCAGCCCACTATAGTGATACTGTAGCATTTTACAGTCATTTACTGTACATATTAAATAGTCAACACTGAAATTGTTTTTCAGAAATTAAAGAACTCAAGAGTCAAAATATAAGATAATTTTTTTGGGTTTCTTTGGGGAACTAAAGTCTGTTATCTTTATTTTTAAAAGTGAAGCTCATAGTGAACTGTAAAAACACTACCTGTAAATGAGAGGAGGTAGAAAATAATGTGTCAGAGCCATGTCTCCATAGGGTAGTGCACAGCTCTTGTCTACTTTTAGCTCATGTCAAAGCAAGTTCAAGTTCGTTTTCTCTTATCTTTACTTCCATTTGACTGTATTTTCCAAAATAAAGCAAAAAGCCCATAAAAAAGAAAGCTAGGCATTCTGAGGTCAAGTTTTCATCTGACCTTCCTCAAGAAAACCAATTGT
The DNA here is from genome assembly GCF_001515605.1 of Sinocyclocheilus anshuiensis. NCBI lineage: Eukaryota > Metazoa > Chordata > Actinopteri > Cypriniformes > Cyprinidae > Sinocyclocheilus > Sinocyclocheilus anshuiensis. Next base: position 1,623,784 of record NW_015555744.1, on the reverse strand, counting down.
GTATAAAAGGAAAGAAAATGCAAAGCAGAGAAGGAGAAAAAAAAGAAGAACAAACCCACAGATCACTGACATGCTGATGGGAAACACTTTCACTCTTCAAAGAAATAATGAAATGGATGAATCAACCAACCGTGTCTGTATAAAACAAACAAGTCTATACAAAGGGTGGCTTTTCAAGATGAAGTACAATGTTTAAGGAATGAGTCAACTGAAAATGCCACAGCAGGTTTTTCAATGTCACATTTAAAGCCATGTTTCTGTAGGTTAACTGGTGGATAATGACACGATCAACACCAAGGTCAAAGATTTGAGGGGACACATAGGCCTTCTGATAAAATATTTTGGAGTTGCTATGAATAAAAGTCCTGTCAAATCAATAAATGTTAAAGTGGAGTTGACGAAGCTCCAGCATCCCTGTGATCCTGTACAAAGGATAAGTGGTTTGGAGAATGGATGGGAGGAAAGAGTTCACTCAAAAAATTAATTTCTGTCATCATTTGCTCATGGTCATGTTCTTCTAACCTGTAAGTTATACTTTGTTTTGTGTAACAAAAAATAAGTAATTTTAGTTTTTTTTGCTCTATACAGTGAACGTCAATGAGGTCCAGTGAGGTTTTGGACCCCACCGATTTTCATTGTATAGACAAAAAACAGTTTGTCTTGACAAAAGATACTGAAAATATCTTCTTTTTATGTTACAAAGAAGAAAGTAAATCATATAGGCTTGGCATAACATGAGGGCGAGTAAATGCTATATTTTATCCTTTTAATTTACAGCTGAACCAGGAACTTTGAACATAGCCACTATTAAACATTTGTCTTCTCCACATTGTAATTTGTCAAGACAAGTAGCGTATCTTAGTTAAGTGGAGAAGAGAATTTTTAAATGCATCAAATCAATCTCAATTTCTCAAAAGACAATAGTCATCCGACATGATATAAATCATGTCAATGCTACAGAGTTTTGTAAAAACTTTTGTAAATGTAAGAATTTACTGTGAGATGATATTGGGATTTAATGGGACTTAAGCACAGTGTGACACTAAAATATTGTTCACCTCAAAAAAATAAAAAGCTCCATGCTCCACTTCTGTCTCTGTTTTTATCTTCTGTCACACAAAATAAGTCCTCATCTTGTCTCATCACAATATGATGCCAAAAGCAAACAATTTTGTTTGAAGACTGTCTTAGGCTATTTGTTCAGACTGTAACAAAATCAATGCTTCATGTTTTATCGGCGCTTGGAGTGTAGACATGTTTATTTTACACCGAAAAATCAAGATTACCCTAGGGAGCTTACTTCTTGTGTAAGACAAACAAATCAGCCAAGATGGTGTTTGGAACATAGGGCAAGCGAGATTGAAGGCAAATAGCTTGTTGCAGACAGGATGAGACTGGAAATCAAAGAGCTGTCAGGTGGCTGCACGGAGACATATCCTCCTGGCTGTAAGGTTGCTGAGCTGGAGAATTGTAGGGGGTATAAGGTGATGGACAGGAGAGGGACCAAGATGAAAGAATTTAATTAACCAGCAGGGTTAAAAGCAGTGGTTGGGGTAAAGGATGGCTGGGGGAGTGGAACAGTGATGAGAAGTTATAAGGCAGGCATCTTACTGTGTACCGTTTAATGTAATGAAAAGCACCTTTAATAACTTCAGCTGAAAAACAGCGGGGAGACAGATGAGATCCCTGATGTGTTTTATGGGCACTTTCATAACCTTTAAGTTGTTGTTTGTGACGGCTAGTAAATTGAGATTTGTAGTCACCATGTGTGGGAGTCTTTTTATTTTACTCTGATTACCATTTGATGCAAACATTTACAAAACAACTTAATAATGACATGGTTTAAATAAAAAGGTGTTTGCGAGACAAATTTAGTCAAAAGTACCCACACTTTTGTACCAAATTAATACTGCAATATAAAAAATAGTCAAAGCTAATTGTCTTTGTTATCGTCTTTCTGCAGTTGATACCATGTGCTGAAAGACTGAAATTGGTTTTCTGATAGTCAAAATAAATCTGTATTATTAGGTATTATTATCAAAAAAATACTTGAAGGCTACATGGCTTTGTTTAAAAAAAAAATTTCCCCCTTGTGGTTAAGAATCGTAAAATCATAAAATTTCAATGGTATTTGTACCAACTTCTGAGCTGGAAAAATACACCAAAAAACACTTTTTAATTCATAATTTTTCTGAAATCTCATTTTGTTAAAAAAAAAAAAAAAAAAAAGAATCATGAAAAATCGTATTGTGAAATCAATATCATAAATCGTATCGTATTGCATCGTGAGTTGAGTGAATCTTTACATCCGTAAGAATAACATAAATGTTCTCCATCAGAATGTTGTTAGCTCTAAACACATACTTTATGAAACAACAGTTGCAGTTTTCAATCAGAAGGGCTGAACACTTTCTAAGAGAAAGAGTGTGTTTGTCGATTAGGGGATAGAGAAAGGCATGTTTCTGTATGTAGTAAGCATGCTGTTCCTGTGTTTGTAAGCTATTTGATGGATGGTGCGACAGGAGTGTAGTGATGCGATGGTAATGAGCCTGTCGGCCATGGCTTGACCTGTTGATACTGGAGTAGAGGAGGAATGAGTCTTTTACCTCTTTCTTATTCTGCCCATATCCTCTGTTGTTGATTCATCATCTGTCCTCTCTGTGTTAATCAGGAAATCACATGTACACAAACCCTTGTGTCATTGGTTACTTGCTTATGTGTGTATAACCAGCGTTACAGAACCTTAAGAGTAAAGAGGACACATTTTTTATTTTACACTTTTTTTTATTAAACACTTTATTAAACACTTTATTTTAAGGACAAATTTCCACTACTAACTGCTTATTAGCATGCATATTAATAGGATATTGGCTGTTTATTAGTACTTATAAAACACATATTAATGCCTTATTCTACATGACCATGTTTTACATCCTTAATTAACCCCATACCTAAACTTAACAACACAACTTAAAGACCCCTTTGATGCGATTTCAATTTTTCCTTTCTCTTTGAAGTGTTACAAGCTCTTGGTGCATAAAGAAGATCTGTAAAGTTGCAAAGACTAAAGTCTCAAATCCA
>NW_015555744.1:1600696-1619710 GCF_001515605.1 Sinocyclocheilus anshuiensis | reverse complement strand
TAGGATATTGGCTGTTTATTAGTACTTATAAAACACATATTAATGCCTTATTCTACATGACCATGTTTTACATCCTTAATTAACCCCATACCTAAACTTAACAACACAACTTAAAGACCCCTTTGATGCGATTTCAATTTTTCCTTTCTCTTTGAAGTGTTACAATGTAATGGGTTTTCATGTTTTTGAATCGTCGCTCTGGCCAGACAGGGCATCACAATATGGTAAGAGGCGTAACATTTCCGTCACACGCTTGAGGTATTCGGCCAATCAAAATGCACTGGATAGCTGGCCAATCAGAGCACACCTCGCTTTTCAGACCGATGAGCTTTGTAAAAATTGACGCGTTTCAGAAAGGCGGGGCATAGAGGAGAAGCAATGATGTACAGTATGTGGAAAATAATGTGTTTTTTGAACCTTCATCCAACAAAGGCTATGGAAAAGCCATTTTCCTCAGGATGCCTAAAGAATAAAGCAACATTAAACTAAATCATATTATGCATGCTTTATATTTGCTTTAATGATACTATAAAATGCTTCATGGTCATACTAATACATCTATTAATTTCTGGGTTCTCACACCTTATGTTTTGAAAAGGAAATAGCCTACTTTCATTCAGCAAGGATGCATTACATTGATCAAAAGTGACAGACTCTTTCATAACAATATAATTTTTTACTAATTCTAAATTAATGCTATTCTTTTGAACTCTATCAAACAATCCTTTTTTTTAAATAATAACAAAATTAAAGCACTAAATCAGCATATAAGAATGATTTCTGAAGAATCATGTGACACTGAAGACAGGAGTAATGGCTGCTAAAAATTCAGCTTTCACATCACAGGAATAAATTATATTTTAAAACATTCAAATCAGTTTAAATTGTAATATTTCACAATATTATTGCTTTTATTTTATTTTTGATCAAATACAGTAAATGTAAGATTTTTTTTATCTTGATACTTTAACTTTACTATAAGTAAATACATTTATATATATATAAATAAATGTGTGTTTTCTGGTGGCTCAAGATTAGGATGTTAACTTAGAAACATTCAGATGTCAAACTGTCCAGTGTGTTTCACACAAAACACATTTTTTTGTGTGTGTGTGTGACACAGAGTTGCTGCATACAGTATACAGAGCACATCAGACAACATATCAGACAACAGTTCACTGTTACCCCCTCCATCATGTCATAATCATAGATGGAGATACCACATTCATCAGCAATGAATGCCCTCAAATAAGAGAAAGAAAAAAGTGTCTCCCCAAATTAAAATACTCTAATAAAGTGTAGATAATGCATACATCCCTTAGAGCTGAACTGAATTACTGAATATAAGGTTGTTCTCATTTTGGCAGGAGAAACATATTTGGCTGAATGAAGAAAGGAAAAGGCAGGAGGGTTGATTTAGTCTGTCTGAGGAGATGTGGAGTGTATCTATTGATCTGCAGACTTATCGATACTCTTAACACGAGAGGGTCATTTGTTTCACCATCCCCCCCACAAAAGGGTGCAAACTGAATTTCCTCATTGTGCATGTGTGTGTATACTATTATTGAGTTTCTGCGTATATCTGATGATTGTTTTTATCAAATGAAATGCTTGTGAAGTGAACTCTCAAAGCCGCTCCAGAGATGAAGTTCATGTGGAGTGTCTTTGATGAAAACAGCACAAATGTGTAGTAGACGAAACAGAACATACATGTCTTTTCGCTGATTAATATTAACAGATATTAGTCCATATCATGATTTAAGTGTACAACACTTATCCAAATTTTGCCAAATCCTGCGTTGCAGAAATCATAGGGCCCCATATTATATGCAGCATGTCAGCGTGCTCTGTGTGTTTGGTTATATGTTTGTGTGACAGTATGTATTTGTATATCAATCAGTCAACTTGTTGAGGTGGTCCACTCAAAACAAACCACCTGGATAAGGATCAGCAGGCAGAGTGCAGAACAGTACACCCCCAAAACATATGCTACTGGACCACATGACAGGGAAGACATCCAATATGATGGCAGCAGGTGATAAAAGGGCTGGACATCTGACAGCTATGATGGAGTCGGGCTGCACTTTTTTTATTTATTTTTTTTTACAGGGCTCAGAGTTAAAGAGCAGTGGATTTTGTCTAGTGAGGAGCAATGGAGAAGGATTTTTAATAAGTGATGGAGAGCTGACTGAGAGTCTAGTCTCAGTGCTCACTAAAATCTCAATTTTGGATGTGCTCCTAATGTTTGCACAGCTAATGACCCGCATTGTGTGTGTAAACAGAGGAACTGGGGTCAGCACCAAAATTATGGAGTAATTGCTTCAAACACGCTTGGAGCAGAGTGTTGAAAGAAGGGGTAAATTCCGAACAAACAGTCGGACTGCCAATTCACATGACTGGACGACTGTGAGCAAGCATAAGAGGTAGTATATCAAAGGGGACAAAAACTCCACTTTAGGGATAAATTAAAGAAGAACAGTCCAAAAATCTAGGAACATTCAAAAATGCCCTGGAACCTACCACCACTTCTAGGAAATCTGTTTAGTAAACTAAACTATTGAGCTCCGTTTGTATTATTATCCTCATCACCTAGTATGAGTTGCAATTGCAATACAGTATGTCACTTTCATTGACAGATATCGATTGGAAAAGAAACACACAATGTACTTGATGTCTAGTTCCACTAAAATCAGTTACTGTTATATGAGAAAACTCGTTGTCATATTTCAATTAACTAGAAATACGGGGGTAGTTGTGGCCTAATGGTTAGAAATTTGCTTCATTATATTAGAGTAAAAAAAGTTTGGTAATGAGTTTCAGAAGCTTTAAATACTTTAAATACTGCATCAATATTGTCATGTGAAATTTTACACAAGGTTTAATTTTGCTATTTTACTTATTTACAAAATATTTAATTTTATTAATTTAAAAAATGTTTAATTTAGCTTAATTTTTTTTATTTTATTGCTATTAAACAAAAATACAAAAACACATATTCCATAAATTGTGTGTGTGTGTGTGTGTGTGTGTGTGTGTGTGTGTGTGTGTGTCAAGTGACATTATAAATATTTAAGAAGGCCATGTGGCTTGTAATCCAGCTTGGGATACTGATGTTGTTGCACCCGTAAGGGCAAGAGAGGGGAAGCCACGAACTGTGACGCTCTTGTGCAGCCATGAAGAAATATAAGAAGAGTGAAATTTGGCCCAAACTAAATAACACTTCATATTATTATTCAGTGGGGAAGCCACTTTAAAACTTTAAAGCTACTCAGAATTTTAAGTAGTTTATAAACAGTCAGATGATACTTTTAACATTAAATTGAACGTATGCTTAAGTTAGTTTCTAAACAACCAAGAAAGCTAATTTATATTACTTATTCAAAAAATACTACCTCAAAATCGAATTTATTTGTTGAATTGTTTATTTACATAAACAAGCGTATTTATTATATATGACAAAAAAGACAGAGCATGTCTGATCTAGGGATGTAACGATTACCGGTTTGACGATAAATCATGATAAAATTCCCCACGGTTGGTATTACCGTTTCATCTTTTAATTATCATTAAAACCATATTAGATTACCGCGATTTGAACAACTCGCGATAAATAAATACTGTCCAGCATAAAGCACAGTTTTAAGTAACAGTCTCATGTGCGCACAGCAGTAGAGTAGTTTCGTTTTGAGTGAAAACAGGGTGGAAAAGCTGGGAGGTTTTAAAAGAGTGCTAAGGGAATTGTACAAATGAAAATATGAATGAATTAATTATATGAATGTACCTCTGAAAGTTTTCAGAAACGATTCTATAGCATTTTGTTTTCATCTTCGCTCCATGTAATACCTAAAGGAAGTGTTCTTAATCGCAATACTGCTTTGTCCACGGAGTTTACGGGAAACAGCTTTTCCATAAGCGCCACCTGCTGTCAGCGAGAGGATTTACAGAGACTCATATTTACATTCAGTATACCGTGATAATACTGATAACCGTGATCATTTTGGTCACTATAACCGTGATAAGAAATTTTCATACCGTTACATCCCTAGTCTGATCACAGCCTCAGCTTGCTCTTCTATAAAATAAAACTAGACAAAAATACAGTAAATATAACGTTCTGTTATATATAACAACTTCTACCCGTTGGAAAAAGTATTCACACTACAACCCCCCCCCTTTTATTAAGTTAGTAGCATCACTACTTACAGTTAGTTACTTTCCTCTACCTACTGTATTTGTGTGTTGACTCTGGACAGCAAAAAGCTTGTTACTAACGTGACACAGCAGCACTTTGGCTATCAGTGCTGTTTGCCGCCTGCGCCCCCGTTATGGATTAAGCGTACCGTGTAATTGCTGTCATGTTGCACTAATGATATTGCAGCTGAAAAATGGCCTTTGCAATCTCCTCCTCTCCAAATTGAGTTAAACCCATAAACAACATTTGCAGGAGAAGGGCACGATGAAATTCATGTCGTACTGTTGATTCATCATCATGCTTAATTTTACTCATTCTCATTCATCTAGAGTTTTCTGCCTCTGTTGATATGCACTTGCTATGTATTACAGCAGGTTGGCAAATAATAATAAAAAAAACCTGACACTGACAGACCAGGAACAGTCTTCCTTGTGTCTATCTGTGTTATACCCAAGAGTCTGATTATTTCTGCCACTGGGCAGCCAGCAGGAGTTTTTAAAACTTGCGAATCATATCAGCAACAGTGAAACTGAAAAGCACAGCAAAAAATGTAATTTCTCTCCACAACTTTTTAAAGCTCCTAGATACATGGTCATAAACAAAATATTTTTTGACTTCAGCAGTTTTAACATTTGTACAATGTGCCCATGGTTTGTCTCAGGCTGAAGGCCCAGAAGGAATTTGCATATTTTTTATTGTGTTTTCGGCACTGATTTTTTTAGGCAGAAATTTCTGCATAATTCTACATAAAAAGTCTGCTGAGTTTTGTGGGTACCGATTCAGCTGACCATATCATCAACTGTTTAATTTAGCTGGTATATTTTATTGGTGGGATAGATACACCCACTTGCTTTATTCCCCACACACACACACTCTTGGGTACTGACATTAAGAGGATGTGGCAGAGCCGTGTAGCTTGTGGTGACTCCCAGCTGGCCTTTTGACAGGCCGCCTCTCAAATGCTTTTTGAAAAGGTGAAATAATGGAGCACCGCCCAGGCATCCATCAATGTTAGCCATCCGTTCCGCTTGTCGCGCTGCCCACAGAACACATGAGCAATGAAGAGTCGACCAGTGCGCAGCTCCTATGAAGTCTCTCTCATCTGTGTCACCCTTGCCTCAGATTTATTACCATTAGCACAGAATATCCTCCGAATGGAAATAGAGGAACCACAAGTAGAAAAAATGAGATTGAATGTTGCCTCTTTGCTATATATATATGCTGTATATTATTTCTCACTCACTTAAATAGAAATGTAGAATTTTCAAGGAAATCATTTTTCTATACATTAGGAATTACATTTTGACCATTTGGCTGAGAGTGATATTCAGAATAAAAATGTGAAGTAGATGGAATGGAACAAACAGCTTCCAGAATTCTCAGAGCACAATAAAGTTTAATGATGCCTTCAGGGATATTATCACCTTAGGCTTCTGGTATCGTCAGGGATCATAACACCACTGATCTGGGACATGCCCTGGGACATACTCACTTACTGAGATTCCCATCTGTCGATCCTTCAGTTTATCCAACTTAAACTAGTTGGAATAATAGTTAGACTATTAGTCACTAATCATTATATTCTAAGAGTCAATTCATTTTGCCATCAATAATCACATAAGATACCATGAAACACTCACCAACATCCTGTCATATTCAGCGCATTATCAGCCACTAACCTGTCGGACAGGCTTGAATCAGCATGTTTGCACAGTAAATAGACAATGTTTCTGCCTCAATTTGTCATCAGCTCTGCTGTGTGAATTCAAACATGAGCAAAAATATGCTAAACAACAATGAATGAGAAAAATATGCCCATATTGGTACAGTGACACGCAGATGGCATCTAAATGGTGGGTAATTCAGCAAACACTGATCCACTTCTGCTCCAGAAGAAAATATATCAACCATATCAAACTGAAAAAGCCCATGGCTAGTGCCCGTATTTAGCAGTGCACATATAATACAACAAAATGAATTTAGCATATCCTGATTACATTCACATACTAATAATTACAGTACCTCAATTATGTGATAAAAGAACCTTATACAGTTTACCCAAAATGAAAATCTGGCCACCATTTACATGTATGGCTTTCTTTTTTCTGCAAAAAACAAACAGACCCCTAAATGTAGCATAGTAGTAACTTATAAAGTGTACATATTTTGAAAGGATACCATCTTAGTGACAGCTGTTGTACCAGCTGTGTAAAGATACCGAGTGTAAAGACTGTTAAAACATTCCTCAGAATATTTTCTTTTGTATTTTACAGAAGAAAGTGCAGCATAAGGATGAGTTAATGATGACAGAATTTTATTTTTGGGGTGAACTATCCTTTAAATAAATTCTGACAATTGTTGGTGCAAGATGTCTTAAATTAGATCTTTTTCCAGGACATAGAAGCTACAAAAATAAAGTAATGCTTTTTTGGTCTTCCCAAAATCATTTTAGAAACAAGAGCTAATGTCTTACCAATACAATAAAATATAATTTCAACAAAGCCTAAGAGAATACAGATAACATGTCACCTTGGAATGAAATCGCAACAACCACCAACACTCCTTGATCGGTTTAAGGGTGGCACGTAAAACTAATGGCTTGTACACTGAGGCACTAGGCAGGAAGAATGTAATTGCACAGTCCTTCGGAGTGAAGATGCTGATTACCAGACGAGCCAAATTATATCTCCAAACTTGTCTTTCCAATTAACCAGCAGGACTGTGTTTGGATAGATTGAATTTGTCACAGGCGTCCCCTGATTGGCTTGGTGATGACACTAAAAAAAAAAAAAAAACTCAGAGAAAAGAGCCATAATCACTTCTGAAATCTTTCTTGAATTTATATCAGTATTCTCTGTTAAAATGAGGACAGCTAAGCAGACCTGATTGATAAAGTGTTTGAAATTTAAGCTCTTTTCCTCAAAGGCAAACCAAAGCATTAACTAAAGTCCAGTTTTCAACATACATTCTGGTCACTGCATTGCTAAATATATGCCAGTTATAAAAGAACTGTATGAGACCATGATTAAAAGCAAGTTATCATGCGGTTTTATTGAAAATATGATGCAAACCTCATTCTGATGTTATTCTTTGGAAGGTTTTGTATTAGTAAAAAGAGTACATAAATTGAATTAAAACCATTTTTTGTAGTTTTGAAAACATGAAATGTTGTGATAGCTGATAGCTACATGATAGCTGTGTGAGACAGAATGTTAAAAAGGCCACTATGTATAATTCCAACAGAACACATTGCAATGTCAGATCAAATCACAAGGGCTTCCTCCACTTCCTCCACGGAGTGCTGGGAAAGAGGAAAATAATCCCCATTTGCTGCTCTTCTTCAAAATGACTATGGATTGGCCCTCTAATGAGTTGAGTTTTTGTTCAGTGTGCAGTGTTAAGTGTTAAAAGGATGGGTTGGATGAATGTGAGGGTGAAAATAGCAACTACACACTCGTACATGAGGAAAACATTACATTTATTTAACATTACATTTATTTATATACATACAGTATATATAAATATACATGTACTGCATTAGGTTAACCGAGACTTGTCATAGCACTTGCATATTATTGCTCTTTTGTTGGTTTCGATTGCTTCTATTGTCATCATTTGTAAGTCGCTTTGGATAAAAGCATCTGCTAAATGACTAAATGTAAATGTAAAACGAGTGCGAGTGAAGAGAAAAGAGACAAAAATGAGATAAAATTAGGTCTACTCTTCAGTTCACTGCTGAAAAACTAAAATTTGACAGGCTTTAGACACCTATTACTGCACAGAGTCCTAAAAAGCCACAAAAGATGAAATAAATATAAAGAGGAGATAAAAGGAGAGAAAACCCCTGTGCAATAGTAAAATAAAAAAATATTATATATATATACATTTAAATAACATCTGATCAGTACATCATGGTAGTTACGAAGATGACCTCCAAAAAGGTGTCAATTATAATTACAAATTAATAATAATAATAATAATAATAATTATGTATATCATGAATGATGAATATGTATATACATAGATACGTTAATCATACTGTAAAATAATTGTATATAACAACTTTCAACTTATTTCACCCATCTGACTGAAATAAATTTATTTTGATCAATAACTGATGGAAATGTTTAAATATCACGTATTAAATGATTATGTATTTTTGTCCTTATATATTTAGCATCATGATACATCATGATAGTTGTGAAGAAAAGACGACCTCCAACATTCTCTGTCGGTACATCACCAATAACTGCATACAGTTTGAGTTCATGGGTGTGTAAAAAATTGTAACGTTCAACTGGTATCACCTGGATAGTGGCCCTTTTTCAACAATGTAGAAAAATGTAGGATAACCCCTTGATGTTTACCCTCCCAAAAAATCTACAGAACACAGAAGTAACAGTTAGCCCTCCCTTTGTATAAATAAAAAGGTGCTGCAATTCAAAGCAGTAGGAGAAGAAAACGTGCCATGCACTCACAGACACACACACACACACACACACACACACACACACACACATTCATGAGAAAGCATGCAGACATAGTGCTCAACAGAAAAGCTATGAATATTTCATGATGTTGCAGTCTTCAAAGTGTGACTGCTGCCTCCCTCTCTGATGCTCTGAACATCAGACAACACTCAAAGGATGCCCAGGACAGATATATGCAAACAGAGAAATATGCAGAAAAATCTAAGCCGAGCAGAGAGAAGGAGAAAAAACATGGGATGGATACTGAAAGAGAGACAGAGGCAAGTGTTGTAGGTGCTAACGCTTTGAGTGAAAGATGAGCCTGCCACCAACAGCTCCCAGCCCGATGAATTAGACAGCAAGTTCTCCTGCAACATTTCCCTCTCTCACAAACTCTTTCTCTCTCTCTCTCTCTCTCTCTCTCTCTCTCTCTCTCTTGCTCTGGCCGTTAGGGTGATTTGCCACATCATTACTAATTGATAATCACGTTGGAGAGAAGCCATGAGAGGCGTACTACAGAACGTAGTACTGTGCTGACATTTCCTGGCTGGAGTAATGACTAGGTGACTTTAGTGAGAGGCCTTGCAGGGCAGACAGTGAGAACGGGCAGCCGAGGGGAAAATTGCAGAGATGGTTGGCCCATCCATTTTTCCCTCCTTAACCCAGTGAAGAGGAAATGTGCGTGAAAGCTCAGCTGCGGTGCAGTATACTGACTGGCTATTTCTACAGGTCCATTTTGGTCCAGGTCTTCCTGATATTGAAATCACAGTGTGCGGTAGTGAATGCAAACTGAACATGGATATATAGGGGAGGCCAGGGATAACTGTAACACCTTGCACCAATTTAAACTGAAAGAAGTTGTAAGTCACGGTGGACAATTAGGGCTGGGCGATAATATGGTAACGATAATTATCGCGAAATAATTTTCCTCGATAAAACGATAACAAGAGTTCCATAAATGGTCGATGTTTATGCGCCAAAAGTGGAATGAAACAGAGCTACTCATTTGTGCTGCGCAACCAGTGTTGCCAACTTCTTTCAATGGAAAGTAGCTAAAGCCAGCTTAAAAAAGTTGCTAAATGTCACTAGATGATGTCATATGCTAATTAGCATATTCACTACATCATTACGTCGTATTGCCATTTACATTTTTTTGCCTCTCTGTGCTCACACACTTTATTTTAATGCAGCCAAATAAATAAAACAGTTTTTATTTATATGTTTTACCATTTCTGTTGTCAGGTAATGAGATGAATATGAAATAGTGACTGAAACGCGGCCCATTAAGACTACATAACCAGCCAGTGCTCCACACAGAGATCTGATCTTATCATCATCCAGTCTGTCTGGAATGACATGAAGAAACAGAACAAACTGAGACAGACTAAATCCAGAAGAACTTTGGCAATGTCTCCAAGATGCTTCGAGAGACCTACCTGCAAAGCTACCTGAAAAACTATGCGCAAGTGCACCTAGAGCAAAAGCTGCTTTAAACACAAAGGATGGTCACACCAAATGTTGATTTAATTTAGTTAATAGAAGTTAATTGATAAAGAAAATCTATTTATGACATTATTTTTGACAGCATCCTCATTTTACAGCCTTTTTACACAAGTGCCTAAAACCTTTAACAGTACTGTAGCTTTGCAGGTAGGTTTCTTGGAGCATCTTGGAGATGTTGCCACAGTTCTTCTGGATTTAGTCTGTCTCGGTTTGTTCTGTTTCTTCATGTCATTCCAGACAGACTGATGATGATCCGATCAGATCTCTGTGTGGAGCACTAGCTGTTGTCAGACTCCTTGTGCAAACAAAAATCTCACTGGATTATTACAATTAATGGCAAAATTAATGTTTGGAAATGTCAACTGATATTTCCTACTGACACACTACAGCAAAATATAGAAATAACTCACCTAAAACCATTTTTAGCTGGTGACAATACTAGTGTTCTAATAATTTTGGCCACCACTGTATAATCAAGCTGTCGTCTGAAGAAATCAAATACACGTAAGAAAAAGAGAATGCCTGTGCTGTGATTTCAGCTGTACTGCATTTCTGCACAAGCTTTTTTCTATTAAGATATTTATTATTTTAAGGAAAAATGACTGGAAAAGTGTAAAGAATTCAAAAACGTTTAGTGTTTGTCATGTTCTGAACATAAAGAGTGGTTTAAAACCACAATTGTTTTGTTTTACAGTTAGAGGGGAAAAGTGTACCAAAAACAGTGTTCCCCTTCAGGAACTCGAGCTGCGTCGAAATCGCTTAGGGAACGCCCCTGCGTGACCGCGGGAATCCGCTTCGCATGATCAAGGTCACGCGGCGATGCTTACGTGCCTTAGACATGTGGAAGAAACGTTGGTTCCGGGTTCAAGGCCCGATGTTAGGGGATCCTTGTCGTCGCGTAACGCTAACGATGGATGCCTCTCTCACGGGCTGGGGAGTGGTCATGGGTGGCCGCTCTGCCCAGGGTCTGTGGGAAGGCCATCATCTCTTTTGGCACATCAACTGCCTGGAAATGCTGGCCGTGTTTCGAGCTCTGACACACTTCCTTCCAGACCTAAGGGGGCATCACGTGCTTGTCCGCACAGACAACACATCGGTGGTCTTCTACATCAATCGGCAGGGGGGTCTGCGTTCGCGCCCCTTGTACAAGCTGGCGAGGGACCTCCTCTCTCAGGCGGGGGGCGCCATTCTTCACCCCCGCCCGGAGTTATGGAAGCTGTGGGCATGGCCCCTGAGGGGGCACAGCTCCTAGCATCTGGTCTCTCAACTGAGGTTGTTGAGACTATACTCCAGTCCAGAGCTCCCGCCACTAGGAAACAGTACGCCTTGAAGTGGAAACTTTTCGCTTCATGGTGCGGACAGCGACTGCAGGACCCAGTCAACTGCCCAATTGGTACAGTTCTGGAGTTTCTGCAGGAGCGATTCTCCGCAGGGTTATCTCCCTCCACTCTGAAGGTATACGTGGCGGCCTTAGCTGCTTACCACGCCCTTCTGGGTGGTCAATCATTGGGAAGACACCCACTTGTCACTCGTTTCCTCCGTGGCACCCTGAGGCTGAGGCCGGTACAGCGCACTAAGGTGCCCTCATGGGACCTGGCTGTGGTTCTGGAGGGCTTATGCAATGCCCCCTTTGAACCCATAGAAGAAGTTTCGGTCAAGTTGCTCACGCTCAAGACCATCATTCTCCTCGCTATTTCCTCACTAAAAAGGATCGGGGATCTTCAGGCACTTTGTTTCGTGCCTGGAATTTGCTCCAGGCATGGTTAGGGCATTCCTTTACCCGAGGGCCCTAAGGTGCCCACTTCTTCACCAGGGCCCATAGTACTTCAGGCATTCTGTCCTCCTCCGTTCCAGGAAGTAGGCCAAGAAAGGCTTAATCTGCTCTGTCCAGTTCGAGCACTGGACGCTTACGCACACAAAGCTGCCCCGTGGCGTAAGGCAGATCAGCTTTTTGTTTGTTTTAGTCCACCAAAGAAAGGATCTCCGGCGAAGTGGGTATTCTCGTTCCCAAAGCGATTTCGACGCAGCTCGAGTTCCTAAAGGGGAACGTCTCTAGGTTACGTATGTAACCATGGTTCCCCGAGGGAACGAGACGCTGCGTCTCTTTGCCATACTCCCTGCATCCCTCCAGGCGCTACTTCATCGAAGCTGGTTTGCGCTCTGCCGGATGCGCTTTTATACTTTCTGGTGCTTACGTCACCCCGCTCGTGACGTCTCGCTACTCCATTGGACTGATCTGACACGTGCTTCAGAACGCGGTCACGCAGGGGCGTTCCCAAAGCGATTTCGACGCAGCGTCTCGTTCCCTCCGGGAACCATGGTCACATACGTAACCTAGAGACGATCTCCCCTACTTTAAAGTGTTACTTTAAACTCTGAGCTTTAATGTGAAGCAGGATGTTTGACAAAATCTTCAAGTAATTCATAACTCTGTTGTGGGAAATGTAGATAACTTCTATCCTCGAGTGAAGTAAAAATCTCCAGTTTATTTTCTCATTCGGCACTCAGCCTAATTGTTTTCCATTTTAATCTTGTGCTGACAGAGTAATAGTCACTATGAGCCTGGCCAGGTCTTCAGTGTGTCTTCCATTAACAAGGCTGCTCTGCATTCACCATCCATCACTCTAAGCTTGGGATAACCTTCAGTCCAAACAAACTAAACCCAGCCTCAGCTCAGTGCTCATCTCAGTCTCACAGCGCCAATCTCTCTGAAGCTTTGATCTGTACCGCATTGAGTCCCTTTAGCTCTAATGAGTTGAAACATCCCATGTTACTTAATAGTTCTGCTAGGAGGTGGAAGCCCTCGCAGCAATGACTGCTGGCCTGGTCTCTTTCCCTCTCACTTGAGAGAAAATTTATTTGTAATTGTTATTGACATAATGTGAGCCACGAGACAATGGGAGAGCACACTCTTCATCCCTCAGAAATGAATAGTCTGTATTGAAGTCTCTGGATGCACAAACCTATTGCTTTTATTCTCTTGGAGCCCAGGCTGGAGAAGAGGCAAGGGAAGTAAAAGACACATTGAGAAGTTTTATTGTATTATGTGAGCACTTTCATTAATCTATCGAGGAAGTGAGCCCCATGGCACCAACTACCGCTCTGAGCTGGGAATAGCCTTCAATAAAAAAACACAGTGAAATATAACATGAACAACATAGGTCAATCCTTGTGACCTCAGTTTGCCATTGAGCTCTCATACCTTGAGTAACAAAGAGGTCATATAAAAATTCACACAACTCTGAATTCCTTTTTCAATGCAGTTACTTTTGAAGACATCACAGCATCAAAGGAAAAGGAGCTGAGATTTGTGACATATCTGTGCTGCATGATAGACAAGTAAAAAAAAAAAAAAAACCTGAAGCCAAAAACAGTTTATTGGCTTTTAAAACAAACAAACAAAAACACGTTGTTTGATGAAAACTGATCAAGTGACACTCAAAGAGCCTGAGTGCTACTTTTCATTCCAATTGTTATGCTGATAATATAATTTGTAATGATTTTATATATTTAATAAGAAAAATGTAAAATAGATCCATTTTAAAGAATGGTCTCAGACTTTTGGACTCCATTGTAAATACTTCTTGGGTTGGTTGTTTCAGTAAAAACATAAATTACTAATGTAAAATATTGAAATGTTTTTATGAAAAACCATTGGGAACATAATTGCATTTACTGTATTCAAACCATTTCTCTGTAAACCTCAATTATCATTTAATGGCATCACACCTAGTCATTTCAAACTTAATTATATGACACAGTATGTAATTTTGCATAACCAAGTCATTTCTAGGCAGTTGCACTGGCCAATATAATCAACATTCTCATTTCCATCAAAGACCTGCAGGACAGTAAAGCAATACAAATCTTTTATCATTCAGTTCAGTGCTTCATCATCTAATGAACTAACAGCCAAATTAATCATGCAGCCATAAACAGCCATTAACAGAGAGTTTAAGTCTGTACCTTTCATCTCTCCCATGTCTAAAGTCTTCCCTAGTTGTTCCAGTAGATCTGCGCGTGCTGCATTTTTCTTGTGCTTCTTGCCATCGTAGTGTTGCTGTGCCATTCCAGGATTGTTGAACCAAGCATTGCACAGCTGACAGTAGCGATCAGAATCCCGGTGCTGACGGGTCGAGCTCATAGGTGAGGTTTCTGAGGAGGGTGTTTTCACTGGACTAGGTGTCACCTCTGCAGAAACAAAGCAGAACAAGAATTAGAATGGAATAATGATTTAAAACATAATTTATTTTATATTTTATATATTTAAAAGGGTCATGAACTGAGAAATCTAAATTTCCCTGATCTTTTGACATATGAGGTCATTGTCCTATAAAAACATCCTGTAAGTTTCAGAACTCAAAACTTTCTTGCTAGTCTAAAAACAGCTTATACTGAAGCCAGTCTGCTAAAATAACAGCTTGTGGAATGTGCTGTTTATG
This sequence comes from Sinocyclocheilus anshuiensis, assembly GCF_001515605.1. NCBI lineage: Eukaryota > Metazoa > Chordata > Actinopteri > Cypriniformes > Cyprinidae > Sinocyclocheilus > Sinocyclocheilus anshuiensis. The sequence continues at coordinate 1,605,104 of NW_015555744.1, read as the reverse complement.
ATGTAATACTGTGGCTAAATACTGCCTTCGCAGAAGAAGATCAACGCCTGCTTCTACATCGCTGCCTGTTTAGCCCCGCCCACCAATTCGCACATGTATCGTAAATAACGAGAGAAGCAAACGATAAAGATGGCTCCGAAGACAACAAGACTCAGTGCAGTGCCAAGTTGTGGAAAAACACAGTCTTTGCATCGCCTTCCTTCTGATCATAACGTTAGGAAAGAGTGGATGAATTTTATTTTTAAAGAAGTTCCAGACCGCGACAGTAGAACTTGGTCCTTTGTTCACTTCATTTTGCCGCAGATTCCTTTACAAACAAGGCACAATTCGACACAGGATTTTCAAAAAGATTGAAACTAAAATGCTGTGCCGACTATATTGGATCCGACAGTAATGTTTTTATTCAAAATGTAAAAAATCTTGATAACATTATAAAAGTGGACCTCAGAGAACAGTACAAAATAAAAAAACAAAGGCAGTCCATGACCCCTTTAAGACTTCAGATTCGAACGCAATAGCAAAATATGCTGGGGAGGTGTGTTTGGTAAGTCTGCAGAAGTTTGGCAACCAGGTACAAGATGGTAAATTCTGTAGATTGCTATATAAAACTTTAGGCAATGGCCAAGATTCGGTGCTCTCTGGGACATACCCCTAAATATTGGGGGAGAGATTCACTGCAAACTGCAGGAGACTTTTTTCCTCCATATTTCCATTACACTCTCTGTGCATGTTTATTGGAATCGGGGTCCAAAGTTATTGCTAACAAATGCTGGAGAAATTGAGAAAATGTACAAGTCATAAATGTTTCTTACTGGCCACTAAACTGTAATTTGTATTATTTTATTTTAAATATACATACACTACCATTCAAAAGTATGCATTAAATGAATCAAATGTGACATTAAACACTTGTACTCCATGACAAAAGATTTCACTTTACAATAAATGCTGTTCTTTTGATATTCATCAAGAATCGTGAGAAAAAAATCTATAGTATAGATATGGTTATATTTTCATTATATTGTTATACATTATTTATATTTTCCATTCAAATTTCATTCACTTGCAACACTACTGTTTCCATCTTTCAGTGACATGAAAATGCTACAAAAACACAGAATTTTGTTCTTATTGCTGTTTTAGAAGCTTCATGAAGAATATCCTATACATTTGTCATAACATGGTTTTCTGAAGAAAAACGCCTTTGTTCTAGATCAACAAAAGTTGTTAGAAGAGGTGAGGGTCGGGGCTAAGGTTTTACAGTTTGTTTGTACTGCTTTGATTCTACTGCTTACATCACAAGGGGCACACTATTTGTTTTAAACCAAGTAATGTTGCCATTTCTAATAAAATGATCTGCCAACTGGCAATGAACTTTGTTTATACACTTGCCAAAGCCAAGTTTTACTCTCATTTGGCGCTTTAAGTGTATGATTTTGGACCCTAGTTGCAATCCAGATAGCTTGAGGATTTTTGGATTTTCTGTAAGTACACGCTCAGAAAGCAAAAGAGAAACTCACATAACAAATTATTCCCAGCTATGTGATGACATTTTACTGTTTGGATAACCCAATGAAACAAACAAAAGTATGTCTTATTCTTGTTTACTTCAGTGATTCTAGTCAGAAATTATTTCTGATCTTGACAGCAACAACCCAATTACTGAGATTTTATTCATCATTGTGTTTGGATGTGTTCTCTGCTACATAACTAACAAGCTGTTGCCAGTGACTTTATCAGGAAGATGATGCTCTGCATTGTTTCTGACAGTCCTGCGTTTGACCCACACACACACAAAGCCAAGCTTCTTTACTCATTTACTGTTTGGATGGCAGCATCACCACAGAGCAGACAGAATAAACACAAAACACCACAGAGAATCATAATGCCAGGCCAAACAATCAGTTTTAACACCTCAGTGGCTGTCCACTCTGCCATGGACAATGTTTACAAAAGCTCTGTTCAGCCTTGACATCACATCCAGTTTTTGGCAGAAGGGACAATTGGAAAGAATGAGCCACTTCCTGTATGAGTTTATTAGTGTTCATAAGTGTTATTGTGCGGTGAGAGTGAACGGACCCAATATCTTTGACAGAGTTTGTTTACATTTACACTGACTGCCTGTTCTTCAGCCCTATTTGCAACTTTATATATGATTTGATACATAAACTACATTAGTAGTGACTGCAAAAGCTATGACAGGGGCTAAAGAGAATCCACATAAGCTTCCTACAAAGCTTTGATTTATTAGCATATCTGTAAAAACCGGGACGTCCACGAACAAAGAGACGCGTTGAAAAGTATTCTTGTTGTGCCAGGAAATTTATACCCTGCCAAAACACGTGCATTATTCCTTCAATCTGTTTTTCACTCTTCTTTTACATTCTTTCCAGCGGGGTTGATAAAAGTATAATGCATGCTTTGGATGGGGCACAATATTTAATTTAGGCAATTAACAACCACTGCTGCAAAAATTAAATTTGATACCGTAAATTAAAATGCTACATGAGATGAAAATTTAAGGAAGATAAATGAGCTGCCACAAGAGAGTGCGGCAGTACATGAGCAGGCAACTTCATTTTTGAGAAAGCTTAATCTAGTTTATTTTTAACTGACGGTCATTCTCTGTAAAGAAATGTTGTTTATTGCAGGGCCTATGAGTTCTTGGCACAATGAAAGACAATAAATTTGCATTAAAGCCATTAAATTAATTAATCCTGCCTGAAGTGTGTTCATACAGGAAATTTACATAGCATTTTATGTGTGGCAAGGCGTAGCTCTCTATGAAGAACTAACGTTAAAAATACAAAGCAAATACAAATTTAATAAAAGTGACAGTAAAGTATAGTACATAATGTGTAATTCATAAAACTCCCTTAAGCCCTGGCTGCCGTTATTGGAGTATCTGACAGACTCTTGCAGTATAACACTATGGATATTAGCAGAATCCGGCACTGAAACATTGGAGTATTGATTTACAAGCTCAGGGGTTTACGGAATGACATCCATCAAAATGAAAAACAGGAAGGTTTCTAGTTTCCTATAAACACAAGACCAAGACCATCCCTGTACAATATAAGATAACTGTGTTTTATTTTAACACAGACATTTTTGCACAACTTTAGTTTTTCATGCCATGTTTTATACAGGGTCACCAAGCTTTTTGACATTATTTACTAGATTATTTGCACTTGTTGTGTTCGTTGTTTCCTTTGAGTCATGTGTCACATGATGACAACTTGCTAGCAGTTCCTTGCTTTAATAGTGAGTGCCACTGTGTTTTGTGTGTGGAATAGAATGAATGTCTTGATTTATTGTTATATTTGTGTACTAAAATTCCATACATTTTTATGCCTGTTTCACACCGCAAGCTTGAGCTTCACATTAGCTTCATGTCAGCGTAAATACATTGTCACTGCAGCTGCAGGCTCGCCAAAGTATTCACACTGGAAGCGTTTGTACAGCACCACAGCAGCAGCTCCAAACCTACATATTTCTTTACAAAGACAACTATAAATTTGTTTTTAGAAGTTGGTCAAAAAGTTTTAAAGTCTTGAAAGTTTGTTAACATGCACCGCTCTTGTTTGCAGTGTGAAACCGGCCTTATTCTGCACAGACCCTCATTATAAACACTGCTCACATGACATCACATGACAGTTCACTTGCTAAGTGAAACATTCTAAATCTAAATTATTACAATTTAAAATAACTCTTTTCGTTTTAAGATATATTTTAAAATTTAATTTATTCCTGTGATGGCAAAGCTGAATTTTCAGCAGCCTTTACTCTAGCCTTCAGTGTCACGTGATCCTTCAGAAATCATTCTAATATGCTCATCTGGTGCTCAAGAGACATTTCTTATTAATGCTAGCGATCTTCAAAACAGTTTAGCTGCTCAATTGTTTGTGTTATACATTTCTTCAGGATTATTTGAGGAATAGAAAGTCAAAAAGTAGCATGTATTTGTTAGGGATGCACCGATACCGATACCGATACTGGTATCGGTATCGGCCCGATACTGAGCTCCTGTACTCATACTCGTTAAAATGCCCCGATACCAAACATCGATACCACACAGCATGTGATAAGTGCCATATTCAGACAAAGAAACACCGACAACAGAACAACAGACAGCAGAATGGAGTTAAGGATGTCTACTACGAAGTATATGTATGCAACGAATATAACCTTAAACTTTCAGTATTAACACCTGTAGCCTATAGCTGATGTGCGCGAGCTGATAAACAAAGCACGCTGAGTGGATTGAGCACGTGGCGGCGCAGATGCGCGAGCTTGTCGAGTGAATATACCTTTCTCACAGACATCACTGGAAAGTTTGTAGTTCGGTCGGATATGTAAAAACAAGTAAGTAAAACAATGCACAAGTTACTTAACGGTAGGGAGAGAG
>NW_015555744.1:1595621-1600635 GCF_001515605.1 Sinocyclocheilus anshuiensis | reverse complement strand
GAAGTTAACCAACTAACATTATACATACTCTTTTGGTTTCTGTACCCAATATTTTAAAAATGTACAAATGCAAGAAAAATATTGGTATCGGTACTCGGTATCGGCAAGTATAATAAAAGTATCGGTATCGGGCGAGTACTGGAAAAAGTGGTATCGGTGCATCCCTAGTATTTGTAATAGAAATCTTTTGTGACATTATAAATGTCTTTTCTGTTACTTTTGAATAAAAAAGACTTACTGACCCCAAACTTTTGAACATATATACTACCGTTCATGAGGACAAAGTGGCAGTGTGAAGTCCTTCCAGAAATATCACACAGCAGTTCACTGGGTATATTTAAGCATATTAGTTAAAACACTGAGCCTCACAAAAGTGATAAAGGATAAATGAATATATTCCCCGGGAATGTCCCCAATAACCCCATCACTCACCATCACTATAGTCTCTCAATGCAGATGGCAATGTCTTACCCAATGTAATTACTGCAACCAGACTTCTGCCTTAATAGGCCTTCTGTATTGCCTAAATTAAATTTGGGTCATTCATTACCACTATCGCAGTTTTACTTAATGCTCTCGTGGTCACCAGGGGTGGCCAAAACCTTGTTCAGAACTGTTACTCCTTGCTCTTTTTTGGGCATGAAACCAGCTCTTTAACATTATTTCAGTGTATCATTAGCACCTCACTGTCCACTCCCCCACTGTGCCTCTTATTCTCAAGCTCAGGGAGGAGCGATGAGCATGTCTGTTCCCCAAAACACAGATACACCTCCATCCTTCCATTTATTTCCTGCCCTTTGCCTACAGCAGCATAAAAGCATTTTAAAATCACTTAGAAGACTCCCGAGTATCCCTGGTTAAGGAAAGGCTATATATATACAGTAACTGAAATGGAATTAGGGACAGAGGACGGGATAGCAGGCCGAGAACAGTGACAACAAAAAACAGCAACAAAATGTTCATAGTGCACTGACTGAAATCATTTCAAGTCTCTCACATTGTAAAAAGTTCAGTTCATGGCCACTGCTGTAGTGAAAAAGATTAACCGGTAATGCGTTTCCTGTCTGTTTTATAACAAACAATAGTAGCAGGCAGGAGATTTCAAACATTAATGAGATTCTGTAGGAGGAAATAACAAAGAATCTTCAGGTAATTCCAGGTGACAGTTTAGGCAATAAGGGAAGAGTCATCTATCAGGAGATTTTCTGCAGGCACAAAGACAGCTACTGGATTTGGGTGACATAAAGATGGAGAGGGACTTTCGAAGCGATCATTCATCCAAGCAGAAAGCCTGCACAAGCCATATGCACAAAACTTTGCGTGATGCTAGGTCTGAAACACACTTTTATCACATTTAACAGTGGGTGAAAACATGCAAAACATCTGATATATTTATTAAGCGAACATGCAAGGCGATGTATGTAACTTTAGAAATTATTCTTTGTCAAACTTTACAGCTGTAGACTCCATACAGGTCTAGTTATGAAGTTTATGCTGCCTTCATGTTACCTGATTTATCGTAAAATGTATATTGTTTCTGACTTTCTGACTGAAGTTGCACATGAAAAAAAAAACATAATTATGACTTATTTATTTTTCCAAATACAAATTTCCATATACATATACCCATAACAGAAACCATTAGAGGCATATTTTAAATTTTTACGCAGAAAAAAAACAACAACAAAAAACAACAAAATTCCATTGAATATAGCTACATTTCTGTAAATTTAGGTTGTCTTATTTATATTCTAATTAAATTCCTAATAAATTTCCCCCAAATACACAAATCATGCTAGAACCTTATAAACAGCTTTAGTGCACAGAAAATGGCACAAACCACTGAATGTGCATTTCACACGCAATCTTATCCTAATGCAATGAAGGTGTACGGCTTGAGAGATTCCATTTCTGGATCAACCAGAACAGGATCAAAGGATTTTTTTCTTTCTTTCTTTTTTTTTTTTTTAAATCCTTGCAGTTATCCGCTTTCCTCTCTAAAAAGTCCTCATACGAGTTTCTGTAAAATTTTCTCGCTGCTGAATCTCATCCAGTTCCCTGCTTTATATAAGCAGGGAATGTTTGACCACATATTTGAAATATTTTACAAAATAACACTTCGCATTAAAAAAAAAAGCTTTTTGAAGATTCTGAAAGGCTTAAAAATGGAAATCGTAATTATTTCAAATTATAATTAGGTAGTTTGCCCAGTTTCCACAATTAACTGTTGCATATCAAGTCTAGACACACATTTGCACAAACAACATAGAATTTTCCCATAATTACCAGTGGCAAAGATGTTTATTGTAGTAACAGGATGCACAGGCAACCAGACCTGACTGCAAACTACCCTGCTGAGTAATTTAATAAGATGGATGTAGTACCCTTAAATGTCATGTAAAAATAAACAAATGTACATGTAGGTCAATACACACGGCCTTCCAGTGGTTTCTCATTTGTCTTACTGAATATAAAAGAGGAGGAGGAGAAGGAGAAGGAGACAGGATGTTTTGTGTTATAAGCTGATATCCGACTGAAACAATAGTGTTTCCCAGGAGATGAGCTGGGCTCAGATCACTGGCTTCACTCAGTCACGTCACTTATGTGTGTTATGCAGAAATCAATAAGGGTGGCCTGTCAATGGCCTGGTTTTATTTCACACAAACTGCGCTAGAGCCACTAACGCCCATTTCACACCACATGCGTAAGCAGTGCGTATTTTTTTTCGGCACGCATGTTAACAGATTAGAGCATTCACACCGTGATGCTAGGTCTGAAACACACTTTTATCACATTTAACAGTGGGTGAAAACATGCAAAACATCTGATATATTTATTAAGCGAACATGCAAGGCGATGTATGTAACTTTAGAAATTATTCTTTGTCAAACTTTACAGCTGTAGACTCCATACAGGTCTAGTTATGAAGTTTATGCTGCCTTCATGTTACCTGATTTATCGTAAAATGTATATTGTTTCTGACTTTCTGACTGAAGTTGCACATGAAAAAAAAAACATAATTATGACTTATTTATTTTTCCAAATACAAATTTCCATATACATATACCCATAACAGAAACCATTAGAGGCATATTTTAAATTTTTACGCAGAAAAAAAACAACAACAAAAAACAACAAAATTCCATTGAATATAGCTACATTTCTGTAAATTTAGGTTGTCTTATTTATATTCTAATTAAATTCCTAATAAATTTCCCCCAAATACACAAATCATGCTAGAACCTTATAAACAGCTTTAGTGCACAGAAAATGGCACAAACCACTGAATGTGCATTTCACACGCAATCTTATCCTAATGCAATGAAGGTGTACGGCTTGAGAGATTCCATTTCTGGATCAACCAGAACAGGATCAAAGGATTTTTTTCTTTCTTTCTTTTTTTTTTTTTAAATCCTTGCAGTTATCCGCTTTCCTCTCTAAAAAGTCCTCATACGAGTTTCTGTAAAATTTTCTCGCTGCTGAATCTCATCCAGTTCCCTGCTTTATATAAGCAGGGAATGTTTGACCACATATTTGAAATATTTTACAAAATAACACTTCGCATTAAAAAAAAAAGCTTTTTGAAGATTCTGAAAGGCTTAAAAATGGAAATCGTAATTATTTCAAATTATAATTAGGTAGTTTGCCCAGTTTCCACAATTAACTGTTGCATATCAAGTCTAGACACACATTTGCACAAACAACATAGAATTTTCCCATAATTACCAGTGGCAAAGATGTTTATTGTAGTAACAGGATGCACAGGCAACCAGACCTGACTGCAAACTACCCTGCTGAGTAATTTAATAAGATGCCCTTAAATGCCTTAAATGTCATGTAAAAATAAACAAATGTACATGTAGGTCAATACACACGGCCTTCCAGTGGTTTCTCATTTGTCTTACTGAATATAAAAGAGGAGGAGGAGAAGGAGAAGGAGACAGGATGTTTTGTGTTATAAGCTGATATCCGACTGAAACAATAGTGTTTCCCAGGAGATGAGCTGGGCTCAGATCACTGGCTTCACTCAGTCACGTCACTTATGTGTGTTATGCAGAAATCAATAAGGGTGGCCTGTCAATTTTTATTTTTTATTTCACACAAACTGCGCTAGAGCCACTAACGCCCATTTCACACCACATGCGTAAGCATTTTTTTTCAGCAGAGCAGAAGCGGCAGTGCCGCGATAGTTTCGGCGCCGAGTCTATTTTTGCTGCGCCGCTTAAGCTGAATTAAAGCCACAGTGCATTTTTCCTGATCAAAATTGACCTGATTAACATGAAAAATGACACATTTCACTGTAAAATCATGTGAGGTGTTTCGTGTTTCACAATCACGCGGTAAAAGGCACACAGTATTGATAATAACTTTAGCTAAAATATTTTTTTATACTAATGTCTAAGTTAATACTTGTTCAAAACAATCACTTCAGTTTGTACTAGAATATTTTCTGCTTATTTTGATCAATAATGTTCAATAAATATAGCCTACTGTCATTAAAATGTTAATATAAAAATATATTTTAAAATACAGAAACAAAATAAAAAGTAAAGATTCTGAAAGCATTGAAGGAGATCCCATAATAAGTTAATATAGATTTACAGTAGTAACAACAAATTATATTTTATTATATGATATGATTAATATCATGTTTTTTAAATATGATGGTTTCATTCTAAACATTGTGATTATCTCTAATATGGACACCCAACATAATATATGATATTTACCATCTGAATCTAACCATGTATAATGTCAACAATTGGAAAAGTCAGCCATCTATTAATTATCATGTTAATTATTGTGCCTTTCGCCCCAACAGCAGGGGTGCTTTTACCCCAAATACCATACTTTTACATATTCTTCTAGTTATTGAAAAACTGTTGCTTTAATTATCTTAAACCAAACTGATAATCATTAAGAAGACCTTTGTCTCAAAATATATTCAATAATTTTAGCGATTCTCATTTGCTACTTAAATCTACAACATTAAAAAAAAACATCAAATATTAGT
>NW_015555744.1:1569329-1591089 GCF_001515605.1 Sinocyclocheilus anshuiensis | reverse complement strand
AGTAACAACAAATTATATTTTATTATATGATATTATTAATATCATGTTTTTAAATATGATGGTTTCATTATAAACATGGTGATTATCTCTAAGGTGGACACCCAACATAATAGGCTATATGATATTTACCATCTGAATCTAACCATGTGTCATGTCAACAATTGGAAAAGTCAGCCATCTATTAATTATCATGTTAATTATTGTGCCTTTCGCCCCAACAGCAGGGGCGCTTTTACCCCAAATACCATACTTTTACATATTCTTCTAGTTATTGAAAAACTGTTGCTTTAATTATCTTAAACCAAACTGATAATCATTAAGAAGACCTTTGTCTCAAAATATATTCAATAATTTTAGCGATTCTCATTTGCTACTTAAATCTACAACATTAAAAAAATATATATATATTAGAGTTAGCACAGAATCAACTACACGAAAACACATCACTGCCAGGAGTTATTGCCCAAACTTCAAAGGCCTGTTTAAATTATTAAAACTAGAGGCATTTATTAACTTTAAGATTACTTTTTATCATGTTAACTATATGTACAGCATGTTACATGCACGTGACAGAGGGGAACACGGCTGCATCACAGCATGCTGCCCATATCAAAGCACATGACAGACAGTTGTCGGAGAACACCTGAAAAGCGTGACCGAATGAACGATACTCGTCTGTATTTGCAGTACACAAACCGCGGTTCAGCTGCGCGACAAACGCTGCCAGTGTGAAAGCACAATGGGCGCGCGCTACTCCCGCTCTGCATACGCACCGCTTCTGCGCTGCCTCTGCTCTGCTTACACGTGCGGTGTGAAACGGGCGTAACTTCTTAAAACCATCATCATTGAGCATTAAATTACTCGCATTCACAATTATTTTTTAACTTGATTATTAAAATACCTTAAATTATAAGTGATACAATGACTTGAATATACATCTTCTGGTTTCAATTTCTAAAATTATGTTGACATTTTTTTGTTGGGCTTAAAGTCACAATGTGACTGTGATAATGATTTTTATAAAAAGCCAACCTAGTCTTCTGCTTTTTTATAAGAAGGCAAAGTTAGTTCAGATCAAACAAGTAAACAACTTAATGACATGAATTCATTATAAAATGATCACGCAACATTTTTAAAGTCAATAATTACATTTCAAAATTGTATAAACATGTTTTCAGAAATAAAACCAACATGAATACAAAGATTGCATTTTTAAGAAATCAAATCATCTTTCCCTCTAAAAACACCAGCACTTTTTGGTTACTGTGAACAAATGTTGAAGTGGCACTGCAACATGTTTACAGTTTGTCCCCAGATTGCCAGGGCACTGAAAAGCTTACTGAGTTTCATGAGAACTCCTCTCTGCTCAGTTAAGCTGGGCCCGAGCTAGTCTGTCTCAGTATGCCACATGTCAGAGGGATTGATGGTCTGCCTCAATCCCCTCGGAGTGGGACACAAGCCTCGTCTGTCTCTAGCCATCAGACGCAGATGGCACAGCTAATGATGGCATCAGTCAGTGACAGGAAACATGGGAGGAACAAGCAGAGAGAGAGAGAGCAAAGAAAAAAACAAGACTACAGTGGTAATTCATTTTAAGCCAGATATGCTACGCATTTAAAACCAGACTGTGAAAAGAATGAACCTATGAATTTTAAATTAACATGGCAACACACAAGACCATTAAACAATAATTTGCACCATGAAGCTGATAAGTAATGGATAAATGTGCAATCATTATAAAAAATAAGCCCATTCAGGGTGATAAAATCCGTGTATCATCCGATCATTCGTTTTTTGATTTAATATTGAAAGTAGAAAAATGAGAAAACGTAATAAAAATAAAACAAAATGGAAAAACAAGAATTACGCTTAATTTTTTTGTTTTTTGTTCAGGGGTGGGAAAATGACTAAACAGCTTGAATATTCGATTTCTACACATGGGCGGGAATTAAACGCCCCTTTCTGCTGATTGGTCAGCCGAAGATCAAACCGTGCCATCATCAGTTCTTCTGCAGTATCACGCAGCAGAATAATAGTCCTCCACTGCTGCAATTGTACGGATTAATAACCCATTTTATCAATTTCATATTTTTCTCATCAAACAGACTATATAATGAATAGCTCGACACAACTCGTACCGGGGCAGAGTCTAGACAGGTCTTTCTTCTGTGTAGACCAGCGTTCTTAAAGTGATAGGGGGTCAGAGAAATAATTTGCTATAGCCTAAAGTATTTCCAGACTGTAAAGTCGTTTTTTATTCATTTTTCCACCCATGAACGAAAAACGAAAATTTAAGCTGAATTTTCATTTTTCGTTTTTTGGAAAAAAAAAAAAGAAAAAAAAGAAAAAGGAGCCGTTTTCTCATTTTTCTACTTTCAATATTAAATCAAAAAACTAATGATCGAATTATGCACGGATTTGATAAGGACAAGGAGTTTCTTTTAATAGTAATATTAAATAAAAAATTCTAAAACAAAACAAAACAAAAAAATAATAATAATGGTAAATATTTATCGTTTTAGATATTTTATAATAACAATAATACAAATAATAATAAAAAAATAATAATTTATTATTAGTTTTTACTTAGAGGTTTTATAATCATTACATTGATTTTATTATTATAATAAATGTGTAATATTTGAAAAAGCATAAGAAGAATTATTATAATAAGAATAATAACATATTAATAAATCTAAATGAAAAGTAATTTTTTATATTTATATTGATTCAATAATGACAATAATAAATATTAATTTATTTTATTTCGATATTTTATAATAAATATATTGTAATAATAATAATAAAATATTATTATTACTTTTTATTTAGATGTATTTTTACTGAGTTTTTATTATAATAATTATGAATATGTTTTTTAAATAGTATACATTATAATACTAAAATCAATGTAATTATAAAAATACGTCTATATAATAATAATAATAATAATAATGTATTATTATTAGTTTTTATTTAGTGGTATTTCTTATCATTAAATTGATTTAATTGTTATAATGTGTAATATTTGTGTAAAAATCATAAGCATAATTATAATAAAAATAATAAAATATAAATACATCTACATAAAATATTTTTTTATATTAATAACATTATTGATTATAATAAATATGACTAGTTATTTTATTTAGATATTCTATAATAATAATAATAATAAAATATTACTATTTAGTTAGATGCATTTTTATTTACTGTTTTTATTACAATTATAATTGTTTTTCAAATATTATACATTTATTGTAATAAAATCAATGTAATCATAAAAATAACTAAATATAATAATACATAATTCTAAATATAATAATTGTATTTAGATGTATTTTATCATTAAATTATTTTTTTATTATAATAAATGTGCAATATTTGGCAAATCATAATCGAAATTATTATAATAAAATACAAAATACATCTAAATAAAAAGTAATACTATTTTTTATACTTTATATTATTAATAATAATAATATCCCACAGGATACACAGTGGTTATAATCCACCAGTCTGCCTTGTATTCCCAATAGATTACATCAATTTGACATAGATAGTGGACAGACTGTGGCTCCATCTCAAGCGTTAGAATTGTGTAATTGATCCTAAACACTGGATGTGATGTGGTGGGCCTCCTAACTATGCCATATGCGGCACAGCTGTCCAGTGACGAGTGTAATTAATAAACACATTGGGCATTTGGAGGCACAGCCAGCAGGAAAGCTGGTGACTAATGGATGCTGAATGGAACTGAAAGCCAGTCTCTCTCTCCATTGGCTGAAATGGAAATGACGCACAAAGCCTCTCTCTACTGTACACACTGTATATCCTTTGTGCATCCTCCTACAGGCGAAGGATTTCTGAGAGCCCACAGATCCCCGAGTGTTTCCTGCGCATTGCTATTGTGCTGTAAACAGGTCAGAAACCTAACATGCACAGCAAAGCACTGCATGACAGAAACCTAATGCAAGAATGAACACAGACATAAACACAAATATGCAGACAGTGTGACAACAGTATTCTCAAACACACTGCTTTCACTCGGCTGCTTCAGTAAAGCTCCTTTTACAAAGTCGCAGACAGACACATGCACTTGCTTCCGCCTTATTTTTAGGTAAATTACCCCTGTAGGCAAGTAGGCGGTGAGCAATGATGTGCAATGCAATGCTGTGAGTGTCCGGCTCGTTCAGACGCCTGCCCTGATCCTCCAGCTACCCGCGGTCATCTCCGACAGATCCTCATACATAAACACCCTCCTAAAGAACTTTTTAGTGCTACGTGTGTGTTTGTGTGAGCAACACGTACCTTTGGCTGTTATGGCAGGCTGTTCCCCCAGCAGAAGTTTGAGCCTCTTAGCATGGATCTTGCCTTGGTAATGAGACTGCGCTACCACCGCTGAAGTAAAGGACATGTTACACAGTGTACAGCACTTGTTCTTATCCACATCTCCCTCCTCACTCCCCTGCAACACATCAGACACATTTATAACGGTCAGAAGGTCAGACGGAGCAAGGGCACCCGGTTAAAAGAGGAAATCGAGAGCTTAGCACAATATTTCTCACAGCAGATTTTCTCCTCCTAAGCCCCCAGCAATGCTTGAGGGTAAATGAGCTACAAATGTAGCAGAGTGAAGAATGAGAGCGAGAGTGGGGGAAATGTCTCGGCTTCTTTGGGATTGCTTATGTGGTTACTGGTGGGATGCAAATGGAGGTGATTTAACAGTAATGGGGCCAGTTTGATTGAACTATCACAGGCAGAAAGTGAGGCGATCACCCACTGCCTGCAGTAAGATCTATTACATAATTTACATCAAATACAAGATGCGGAATCTATGGAGCCATTTCATGACTGAGTTCATCTTCCTTGTGATGCATTCATCAGTATATGCTTGGGATGAAGATCCAATAGAATTCAATTTTAGGGATGCACAGTTTCTCGTCTATACCAAAAAGCCGACAATTAGCGAACTGTATATGTGACCATAATTTTCAGTCAGTCTAATTTTGAGCTACAGGCAAAAGAAGTGAAAAATATCAGTTATGGTCGAAATTCGAATTTGAGGTTTTCACAAAAATGAGTTCATTAAGCCCTCTTCTAGCGATCCCAATGCTCCAAATAGTAATTAAACATCTAAAATGATCTTTATTTGTACGTTTTATGAGAGGAGTAGCCTACCTTTTTCTCTGCTCGCTAATGGTTGAGGAAAATTCTGATGTGTAACATTATATTTGATCCATGCATTACAGTAGGTCTTAATATAGATATACAGTATCTCACAGAAGTGAGAACACACCTCACATTTTTGTAAATATATTATTATATCTTTTCATGTGACAACACTGAAGAAATGACACTTTGCTACAATGTAAAGTAGTGATATATATATATTAAAGTTCTTTACAATATTGTCCACTAAAAAAAGAAATAGAAATACATCTAATTTTAAATGCTAATTATTCAATTGTTTGTTATTAAATATTAATTTATAGTTATTTAGCCAGTTTTTAAAAGAAATGCATTCAAACAGACTGATTAATTTGAGCAAATGTAACAGTAAAAGACTATAATGTTTATGTTTTAACATTTATAATGTTACAATAGATTTCTATTCCAATAAATGCTGTTCTTATATAATAATAACATGTTTTGAGCAGCAAAATCAACATTTAAGGATGATTTCGGAAGGATCATGTGGCACTGAAGACTGGAGTAATGGCTGCTGGGAAATTCAGCTTTACCATCTCAAAAATACATTACATTTTTTACATATTAAAATACATTTACAATTGGAATATTATTTTAAAATATTGCAGTTCACTGTATTTTTGATCAAGAATAAATAAAGCAAAGCTGTATTATCAGATGATAACCAGAATTCTGCCCTCTACAACACCCCTCACTGATATTCCAACTGCTACTGTACATTGGATTAACTTACTAAGGGCTTCAGCATCACCAAAACAGAAATAAGGTGACAAATCTGATGTGATGTCTTTCTTTCTTTCTTTCTTTCTTTTTTTGTTCATTCCGCCAACTTTTCTCTCTTCCTTTCCCTAAAACACTGTAATTTTGTTAAAATTCCACTGTGAAATTTTCTAGTCTTTGGCCTTTTTAGATGTTCCTTACAGGCATTGTAGCTGTTACCTGTAATTACAGGAAGAGACTTTATATTGATAGTAATCAAAAACAATGGTTGCCCTACAGCTCAGGTTCCAGCTCTATGAATAAAACAAGGAGCTTTTTTGCATAGATTTTCCAGCAATTTGCCACACAGAGCCTTGGACCATAGGAAGGGCAAAATAATATGACACATGTGGAGTGAAAACAGGCTTAAGTTGCACTCGGAGGCATTCTTACACAAGCATGCAAACACACAAACTCACTCTGTGTCTGTCTTCCTAAACTACTAGACTGCAATACTAACACCGCTGAAGTATGTTAAAAGAGAGTTAGACAACAATGAGGTCAGAATTCCTGAGTATGTACAAGTATGTTCTATACATATGGAGATACGTTATCAGACATACTACTACATCAGCTATGTTGGTTTCGTCCATTGCATTGAAGCTATTTTTGGTCTGCAGGTTCCATCCATTGTTTTCTCTGTTTGTAAGTATCATGGAAGCCAAGCACCCTCAGTGTTAATGGAGGGAGCTGAACACACAGCACACACCAACACAGCACTTCTCCAAATGACCTTGCTCTGTGCTTCGGTATATGCACTGTACACTCAATATATCCATTACCACATCACCTGCTCTGAAAAGAAGAATCTCCCACACAAGTCCTCATATAGTGCATTCAGAATGCTGTGGTCTTTGTGTTACAGTGACATTCACTATGAAACAGGAAAATAAAATCACTGACAAGAGCAAAACAGAGTGACTCTCTATTAAAAGCTAATTTGATAAAGAACACAGGTGTTAATGACTGCCATTTGCAAAAGGGGAAGGTTACCATGTTGCAAATTTGCATTGGCTCGACAGCAGTTTAATTGTTAAATTACTGTGTATGGTTGTTTTGGACATGTATGATTTTGATATGCATAATGGTGCAAATTACCACTGCGTAGCAAATTTGCACTGGTTGAGAGTATTTCAATTGTTAAAATTGGTCATTTTGGACATAGTGAAAAAGTTTGACTTAAGTTATGATTTAAAATTATTAAAAGTACTGCTAAATGAAGTTTCTCACTTTAAATATTTATTTAAATGGTAAATTTTAACAAGTGGAAAGATGTTTACAAGTTAACATAGTTTAGAGTAAATTTTTTAACAAAATGTTATTAACTGCATCAAAATGTTCTTCAACTTAAACCGTTTTCTTTGTCTGCTGACATTGCTTAGGTGGTCTCAAACTCAATTCCTGGAGGGTCACAGCTCTGCAGAGTTAAAGTCCGAGACACACTGCACGATTTTAGAAATCCTGTAAGATCATTGCATGTCACACTGTGCGACATGGATCTAATAAACTTGGCTATGACAAGTGTGTAGATTGTACGATGATGACACCTATTGACCTATTGTAGTTTTTATGTGTGCTGAAAAAAGTGGAAGTGGCGAAAGAGCAAGGCATAAGAGCTTTGAGGTAAGCAGTTTTATGTTTTAGCGCCATGTCGCATTGATTTCTTGTCGCATTTTTATTGGTTGGTCAGTAAACGTGGATCATAGCAGCAAACACACTTTGCGATGATCATGCTGTATCGTAGGCTATCTTTGGTTGCAAGACCATGACAATGGCCATCTTTGAACCTCTCTTACTGTATGACACAGGACATTAGGAGCCAGGATCACAGAAATCGCTACAGTTATTTCACGATGCCAATCTTTCATCTTGGACAGCCAAAAATTGTGCAGTGTTTCTGGTTTTAGCTCCAACCAGCTCCAAATCACACCTGCTTGGAAGTTTAGCTGGATCAGGTGTGTTTGATTAGGCTTGGAGCTAAACTGTGCAGAGCTGTGGCCCTCCAGGAACTGAGTTTGAGCTTTAGGCCATGCGGACTAATTTGAACTAACAGCCAAATGGCTACTTACTTTGGGATTAAAGGCATTTTGATGTGTAGGCCAATCAATTCCCAATGAAGTGTTGAACTATATTATTTTCATATTGACTGTCCTTATTCACTTGGAAATACATCAGATTATGGAAGTGAAATGTGCCATGATAACAATTCATGTTGTCTTTTAGATAAATTAAAAATAAATGCATATATTTAAGCATCAAATCCAGAGACTAAGGCAAAGCCCACAAACATGTGTGTGCATGAATAATATTGATAACATTTGAACCGAAAAATGACATCCAGTGACATCCAGTTCTATAGGAAAACGCAACAGAAAACCCCTGACTCAGCTGTATCCCCCCAGATTTAATCTCCAATGTGATTCGTCAGATATGTGTGGCTCACATATACTAAAGCCATGTGCAAAGCTGAAGATAATTACACGTCTGAATATACGTCTACACAGTAATTCACAGCCTGTCACTAAGAAAGACGTATTGCTCTTCAGCAAAATGGATTTGTGACTATTTCATTCATGCAATAAAATAATATTTTTATCTGAAAGCGGAAAATTCACTTTACTGTCAACACAAAACAGAGTGTTTTCCACAGAGCTTTACTCTCATAATAATATCAGTGCAACGTCAATAAGCAAACAAGCAAAAAGCTTACTTGTTGTCCCTACATATTATGGTTGGAGATGAGAAAGTATTTTAAATAACACACATCACTTTAACAGAAAATAAACATTCTGCACATCTCTGCATTTCAAAGAACTGCAACTATGACCTAGGTAGACAACATGGTCTTTAACGTTGTTCTACTCAAGATTAATGCTTGGTGAATGCTTGTTTTCTAATGCAGCCTATTCACACACAACAATGAAGCCTCTTTATATTCAACCATCATCAGCTTCAGCAATAGCTAATCTTTTCTGAATGCATGCATGCATGCCCATGAATACCTTTGCCAACTCTACTCAGTTTAGAGCATTTTTTTTTTTCATTTTGGGTTTTAGCTTTTATTGACAGAGACAGTTGAGGGCAGACAGGAAATGAAGCAGGGAGAGAAAATGGAGTGAGAGTGGGAACAATACATGACACCATAGCCACTGCTCTACAACATTATGGCTTCAACATAATCAGTTTTCTTCATAATTATTATAATTACTTATTTATTGGCACAAAAGAAGTGTTACCAAAGCATAAAGTCTCTCACATGCAACAGAAATGTGACCCTGGACCACAAAACCAGTCATAATTGTCCATTTTATAATAACATTTTTATTTTTATTTTATAAGAATAAATAAGCTTTCCATTGATGTATGGTTTGTTAGGATAGGACAATATTTGGCCGAGATACAACTATTTGAAAATCTGGAATCTGAGGGTGCAAAAAATTCAAAATACTGAGAAAATCACCTTAAATTATGTTTTGATATATTTATGGTAGGAAATTTACAAAA
This sequence comes from Sinocyclocheilus anshuiensis, assembly GCF_001515605.1. Lineage (NCBI taxonomy): Eukaryota > Metazoa > Chordata > Actinopteri > Cypriniformes > Cyprinidae > Sinocyclocheilus > Sinocyclocheilus anshuiensis. The sequence continues at coordinate 1,581,615 of NW_015555744.1, read as the reverse complement.
TATCTTCATGGAACATGATCTTTACCTAATATTCTAATGATTTTTGGCATAAAATAAAAATCTATAATTTTGACCCATACAATGTATTTTTGGCTATTGCTACAAATCTACCCGCGAGATTTAAGACTGGTTTTGTGGTCCAGGGTCACATATATCAATTCAATCATATTAGGTTAATTTACCACCCCTCAGAGCTCTTGAGGACTTAAATGGAAGTGTTTTTGCAAATACTGTTTTATGTTGTTAAAATTCTAAAATTCTATTGTTAATAGTGCTAATAGTTAATAGTGCTGTTCGTCACTTTTTGCCTATTTTGCCTATTTTAAAGTGTAATCTTATACTGCACACTCTTAAATTAACTTCACTTTGTACTTCAAGATGTCATTCACAATTTTGACAACTGCTGAGAATAAAATTATGGCAAAAACTACATACAATATGCTGGTTAAATGGATAGGCTAATTCATCGCTTGCAAGAGATAAAACAGAGAAAAAGGCTGTGGCAAAAAAGGTAGGAAAACATCAACACCCATAATGCAGTGGGCTTAATCTGACTGTCTGTGAGCACGGATACAAAAATGCAGAAGTGAAATCTGTAGTTCCCACAACATCCCTGGAGCTGTCAGAAGTCCACCAGGTGACGTATTTTACATCATCTGGCAAATTTTACTGACAAATAACATGCAAAAATAATAAACAATGTTCATTTACTTATATTACTGACACTCTAACTGCATTTCCATGAACGTATGTCAGAGACTGTATTAAAAACATGCAGCTCAAACTGAGTTAATTTGAAAGCTAAACTGAAATTAGTTTGTCTCTTATTTTAGTGCTTCATTTCTGCAGTAGTCCAGCATTTTGAATATCTCTGCTGTATCGTATAAAGTCAATTCAAAGTGACAAATGTCTGCCTATTGCCCAACTAAGCAGAGACAGAACTGTTAAGAGTCTGACAGGGTTCATCAGGGCTGTGATGGAATAATCAGGAGGCTGATAACCATCTGATTGGAACAGCAGAACCAGCCTGGGGGAAAGAGATGCTGAATTTGTAATTGCTGTTCAAATACCAAGAAGAGAGAAGGAGATATGACTGTATACAGGAGATCAGCGAGTCTCAAATGGAAAGATAAAGTGCATTCTTTTATGTATGTACAAACTCTGTTATTTTATGTAAGAAAATAACTATAATATACTAATAAAATTGTAAGAATATCAAACTGCCAGTAAATTAATGACAAAAATATAACAACTGTATGTAACAAATGCTATATACAAATTAATAAAAATAATTTGAAATAATAATAATAATAAAAAGTAGATTAAAATAATATATCAACTGTATATAATGTAACAAATGCACATATTATAAATACAAAAAACAAATCAAGAGTTAATTTGCAAAAACAGATAACTCAGTTTTTAACAATTTTCAAAAATCAAGTTTTTTCATTATGCATTCCAATTAATCTCAATCAAACTGCAGTTTAGTTATTTTGATTAGGTTAAAAAATAACAAAAAATTCAGCTAACTAACACCATAAAACACAATGAAAACATAATAACATAATAAAAAACATGATTTTTGAAAATCTTAAAAAACAGAGTTATCTGTTTTTGCAAATAAACTCTTCAAATATAACAAAAATATAAAACCGCCACAAATAATTTGGCTTGGGAGCAATAGTGTAATGCTGACAATGTCAAATTAAACGCATGACAAAATACACACTATCACACTATTATTATGCATTTAACTTTCGCACCTTTTATCAAAAGCCATGCATTTTCTTTTTGTTAGGTTTTAGATCTGATGCTTAAGCCGTGCACTTATATACAGTATATACGATCAAAAAGCAGAGTACATTTTTGCGAACAACGATAGACCTCAATTCAGCACTCAGTACTGCGTCTGAGGCTTGCAGGCAGTAGCTGCTGGTGAAAGCGCTCTGGGGGCTTTGCAGAGATTGCTTTAGTGCAAAACCTTTTGAGACTTAATTCTGTTTACACCGTATATGATTGCTGTGCAGCATGGCTATTGCTTTGTGGATTCAGAATGCTCAAAACCAAATGTTACAAGCACAATGTGCTTTTAACTGGAGTTCAATTATGGATTACTCACTTATATTTCTTACTGTTTACTACTTATTTCTTCCAGTAAGAATGGAAGAGTGTCCACTTTGAGAAAGAAACACAATGATAGAGAAAAAAAAGGTCAGAGAACCCATGACTCAGTCTGGTCTGCATCTCCATGAGAACAAAATGCTATGCCAACCATGGCAAGCACAGTGCTGTCAGTTCACATCGTATCAGTCAGGTTCCAATGCATACTTCAAAACCATCCCCATATTTGAGGCCCTTATCTTGTAAGCCATAGTGTAAATATATTTAATTCTTACAGCTTCATTCCTTAATCAGTAGGCAGTACTTATTAACACTGGAAAGAGACATTAGATCTTAGCTTTTGAAGACATGCAATATCTATATTAAGGCTATTATTTTTTTTGCCAGACAATTTAAAATCCGCATTACCCACATAAGCGTCTCAGCACTGTTTCTGACAAAGCGAAATACCATGTCATAAGAAAAGTGATGGACAGGTTTCATTTTCATTCACATGTCATGTGTAAGCTCAGCAGTACATTAGTATCTGCTTTTTAAGTCTGATGTTACATGTCACCGTTTCTGGGACTAAGCGCTCCATCAGACCCCAAAAGCAAACAACAAATGTTGCTAATATACACTCACTTTCTGCTGCAGTACTGAAAAATCATGATTCTAATCTTTATCTTCATAGAGAAATCTCAGATGGCCAGACAGGCAGTGATTTCTTTTCTAAATCCTTAAAATATTGGAGAAATATAAACACTTTGAGTTAGAGGTCAACCGATTGATCGGCCAGCCAATTAATCGGGCCGATTTTTGGCATTTTTTAATTAATCAGCATCGGCCGATTGTGCTGCAAATTAGGCCGATTTATAGGCAGGCGCATCTGCGGGCAGCTAAGCGTTGTTGTGGAATGCCGTTCCCTGGCTGCGTGAGCAGCTCACTAGGGATGGGCGATACCACTTATTTTGTTTTCGATATGATACCGATATTTTTCAAGGCAGTATCGTCGATATCGATACCGATTCGATACTTCTGAACTAAACTTTTAAATTATGAAATTTATTAAATTACTAAGAGTAAAATGAGTAATGATAAGCACTTAACTTTGTTTAAAACACATTTTTAACATTCAATACGCCTGAATTGTAACTTATTAGGTTATATTTTTGTTTACACATGGTTCAATATAAAATCTCAAAGACAACATACACGATGACCTGAAGGCTATGTGTGTTCATTCAAAGAAAGGTTTTCCTATGGATTAATTAGTAGAAAAGTCCATTTCTACTGTGCATTGTGCCTCTTGCTATGGAACATGCAGTGATTTTCCCTACTCACATTCCATCAGGTCGTAAATGGCTCTGGTCTTAGCAAAGGTGTCGGGGTTGCCATGGTAACCAGTGGCCTGTGGTCATTCGCAGACATCCTGGCGCCCAGTCTATTGGGTGAGGGGTCTGTGACGACTTGTTAATCTAATGAATAACTGATTTGTTAAATCAAAATGAAAATTGTGTTTTTGATTGGTCCAGACGCTACATGCTTTCTTATGATACTTTTGGGAAAATCAGCCCTGTTTGAATGTACTATCAAAAGTGAGTGAACGCTCTCTGTGATTGATTAGTTCTGTCTTGCAACATTTGCGTGTTCAGATGAGCAGGAAAATAGTTCTATCCTACACAATTACTCGCTAACAAAGGTTATTCATCCAATTCAATGCATATTGTACGCATTATTATTTTTTTGTTAAATAAACAAAATCACTGGCAAATAAAACACACCTTAGTATCGATATTTTTTGTTTGAGTATCGATACTTTCCATACTCGCGTCAGTATCGATATATTGATACTTCGGATCGATACGTCCATCCCTACAGCTCACACTCTGCAGCAGCGCCTCGTTCACACACAGTTTCAGCTAATGATGGCTGGGCAAAATAGAAAATTCGAAAGCGTAATTACGTTGTACCCTACTAAAATTGATGTCGGAAAGTTATCATATTCATAAGTCATTTGCATGTAAAAGTAAAAACACGTACAATTCAGAAGAAACTTCTGGGCTGGTTAAAACGTGCACGATAACTTTGCTCATGAAATATGTCATGGCCAGTGCACTCTTACAAGCAGTTATGAGACGCGGGCTGTGTAATATGTGTGAACTCTTTTATTTTTGTTATCACTTATGTTATGGCCATTTGACTTATAGCGGTGTCCAGTGTTTCCCATACATTGAGTTATTTGTGGCGGCTCGTCACAATATCAAAACTGAGCGCCACAAATAGATTTTCCAAAAGGCTTATACTTCGTTGAATAAAGTGAGCACTGCACATTTCAAAATTAAAATGCAGTGCAGGTATTTTTAAATGAATGTATCTTTGAAAAGAACCGACCGTCTTCAGAAAAGCTTCGATTTCATTTCGTCTTTCCTGTAATGCCTGATAAAGTAGCATTTGTGAGCACAACGCTTACTTGATTACAGCCGTTACCGGGGAAACCGCTATATCTCCCGCTCAAACAGCGCCTCCTGCTGGCAGAGAATCAATTTGCATTTGCAAGTCGATAGTGTTTGTGATCAGCGCTTATTTGATTACAGCCTTTACCGGGTAAACCGGTATATCTCCAGCTCCCAAAGCGCCTCCTGCTAGCAGAGAATTAATTTGCAGTCTGTGGGAAACACTGGAGTCTGTCAGCAAACATAAACAAAAAGCATCCTTCAGAACTGTTTTGAGAAGGTGCTTAAGTTTTGAGCCATGTATTATTATTATGAATTAGGCTACTACTACTACTATTAGTAGTAGTCCTAGACGGCCATCGGGACAAGACCACGGAACCAGATGAGTCCTCTGCACAATCGGACTTTGCTGCAGCATGGATCAACCTGCTGGTTCGTCTGACCGGAGGAGAACTGGCCCCCAGACTGAGCCTGGTTTCTCCCAAGGTTTTTTTCTCCATTCTGTCACCGATGGGAGTTTTGGTTCCTTGTTGCTGTCGCCTCTGGCTTGCTTAGTTGGGAACACTTAATTTCCAGCAATATCGTCGACTTGATTGCACAGATACTATTTAATCTGAACTGAGCTGGAAGATGACTTCACTGAATTCAATGATGAACTGCCTTTAACTGAAAATTGAGTGATTACTATTGTCCTTTTACATTATTGACACACTATTTTCACATTTAATACTGTAAAGCTGCTTTGACACAATCTGTATTGTTAAAAGCGCTATATAAAAAAAGGTGACTTGACTTGACTATTACTATCTTGTACCCTGCAATAATCACTATCTTCTATGAGATGAAGGGAAAAAAAAGAAAAGAAAATCGGCCAAAAAAATCGCCATCATATATCGGCCATCGGCTGCCCTGATTTCTAAATATCGGCATCGGCATCGGCCAGAGAAAAACCCATATCGGTCGACCTCTACTTTGAGCCCAGAGACTATAATGTTCAACTCTAGTTTTTAAAAGCTTGGCTTAAAGCTGTGCTATAAATGAACAATACTCATAAATGCCTCTTGAGATAGTATTCTTATTTGAAATAAGAGTAGAGGCTTGGACCCAGAAACAGTATTCCATATCATGACTTAACAAGCAGATAGAGCAGCATTTCTCAAAATAAAATGGCCTGTGGTTCCTCGACTGTTAAAAAAAAAAAAAAAAATCTTGCCTAAAACTATGGCAGGTGATAAAGAGTCAAATCAGCAACAGTGTTGATATTGTTAACAAAAACTATTAATATCTTTTTTGTTAACTTAAAATAAAATATAGCTAAATAGATACATTAAGTAAAACAAAAACTTGTAAAAAAAATACAAAATATTTAAAATTACTCAAATTCTCAAACATAAATTATTAAAAAGAAAACTGAAAAAATATAATATATAAATACAATAATATATAAATAATAATAATAAAATAACACTTATCAGCAATAATAATACACAACCACTGACTGCACAACATTGACTAGGCAGCAAGAGAGAACAGAGCAGGTTTAAAGGGGATATTGGATGAAATTTTCATTTTTGTAGGTTTTCTTTTTCTTTTTTCTTTTTTTGCATTTAGTTCTGGTCAGTCTGCCAGCTCCAAACAGCTGAAAAGAAGACACGCAGCCAGTTTTTTATGGGCTGTCTGAGTCTGAAACGGTGTCATTCAGTGAGCTAGAGCTGTTTTTGACCAGGTAAAAAGGGTGTTGTTTTACACACAGACATTTTATGAAGACCCTAAAGAATCATACCAACTTGGAAAATAGGCATCCAATGTCCCCTTCAAACAAAGCTTCATCTATGCATGCATCCCATTACTTGTTCAGTGTTTTTATAGGTTTGCTATATACATTGTGATTATTAATACATGTGGAACCCTGACAAAATGAGTTCTGCTGATATCCAAGAGAGAAGCGTAAACTGAAATGTAAATGTAAAGAGGAAACTGCTGTATCACTCTCAGGCTGTCTGGACATTCCACACACAGTCACTGATCTGTCATTAACTGAGTGAAACAAAGTCTAGAACAAAAGCTGAAGATCCAGGCTCGAGTTCCAGCTCACTTTCTTCTCTCTACTTTCATTCTTGTCCTCTGCACACGCTCCGTCTGCCCTGCTCTCCCCTGGAAACACGAGCCCCGGCAGGGGTTGATTTAATCACCGCTAATTAAATAGGAGTAAGTATCCGATGGGCTATTCGATCAGTGCAGAAGTTGTCCCAGGCCGCTAATTGTATCCTCCGCCACAGCCCTTGCATTGAGTTACAGTGTGCTGGAGACTTTGGGAGAGATTTTTAAAGTGTCCTTAGGGGACCATGTAGCTATTAGTAGCTGCTGCAGACAGCTGATTTGTGTTAAGCAGATGGATGTGACCGGTGATCTCCTGTACGATCTGCTGCCACTTTATTAGGCGTTGAGAGAGCAGAGGACGGCTTGTTAGAACTTGGCTGCTTACTGACTCTTTAATGCAGGTGAATTTTAGTTCTCCGCTGGCCAAGGGCCAGTTTACCCTCACAACCCTGTGCTCTGGGAAAGAATCTAAAGAAAATGTAGGCAGCACTTTGTGTGTAGCATTGACTGACAGGTACTGTACAGTTGGACAGGTTGACAATATAATGAAATTACTTACCTTTAATTATGAAGGACTCCCCTTAACATTTAAACTGTAGAAGGTGTAGTTTTGCAGTTTTTTAAAGAATGGTTTGGACAAACAATTTTCACACAACATTGTTATTGAAGAAATCAAGAAAATCAGTATGTCTAAGCTTTTTACACTGAAGCAAAATTGCTGGCGCAAAACTTTCAGTTGGTTTTTTTTCTTGCTGTGGAGCCAAAAACATTACAACAGCATTCACACAACAGTAGTCATGTAGAGTTCATTGATCTATAAATATCAGAAAGAACAATGTAGTGGAAAAATAATTGCTTTCAGTTCCACTCTACTCCCTCGGTCCCACTGTAAAAAGTGCTGATTTTGACTGAACGCCTCCTGACTTGGTTTTTCTCTATCACGTTTAAAGGTTAATGACAGAGAAAAGGTAATCACAAAAATTCCACATCTTGCACTATTTTTATATTGATTTTCAGAAGTACATTAACTGATTAGTGATAAGAGAGTGTAAGAGGATTAACTCAATATTTAAGTGGGAAAACCTACCCTAAACATTCAAATGTAATTAATTCAAACTAAAGACTTGAACAGCTCTCTCTCCCCACTAACAAAAAAGAAACAAAATTAGTTAATGTGACTTACATGCTATAGTTTAGAGAGTGCCTGAATGAGGTGGTGTCATCTCGATTAAAAAACGAACTCTGGAGTGGCTCACTTGTGGTGAGAAAGGAATCTAACCAAGCTGTATCATAATTCATAATGGGAAATGCATAATGTAAAAAGCAATAATGTCTAATTCTGGAGGCGAGCACATTAATTATTGCAGTTCAAAACCAAAGAGTGTATAATATACAGTTAATAAACAGCCAATATGTTAGTCATATGCATGCTATCAGCAGCTAGTTAATAGTGAGAATTGGTTCTTAAAATAAAGTGTTACCATATGTATAAGAAAGCATAAAACATTGTTACAAAATTGGGATTTTATTCATTAAAAAGCCAACATTCTACAGGTCTGAAAGCACCCTAACTAGTCTCTTAAATGTAGCCACTTTTAATTTTGTTCTCTCTCTTTTCTTTCTGAAAAAAATGCCAGTTTTGGCCTATCTGTACTCATTGACAAGACGTCCATATTTCTGCATCTTCAGCGGGTAATGGCTTATTAATATTTGCTGTCCAACTTGCACAAAGTCTAGTTTGTCTGCAGAGACTATTTGAATGTCTGTTCATTGCTACTATCGATCTGATACAAGCTAAGTGTTAAAGTTCAATCGAAGAACTCAAAAGCAGCTCATTACTGCAATTCTCTGCCAGTGTCCTCACCTCAATAGCTTGTCTAATGATGTATACAATTACTGTGACCCTACAGAATATCAATAAAACATATACAGCATTCAATATCATTTAATTCTAACCGTATCCCATAGCCGATGGCTACGATTTTGCATTCTATGACTCTCGCATAAACATTTAGATGTGCATTTGGTCTCCTGCGGTGAGAGCTTTGTTGGTCTGTTTGGAAGCTGTCTAAAGAACATGTAACATCTGCAAAAACCACAGGCATCATAGACTTTCTCTGCCCAGCCGAGAGCACAAAAAGGCTGATCCCAGCAACATTCACACATCCTTGTGTTTATGAACCCCTCTCGTTGTGTGAATAGCCCATCAAACATGGCAATAAAGCAGAAGCCTGCTTTATCCTACTGAGAGAAGCATACTATAATCTCAGCGAGACTCATCTCAGAAGATAGCTGAAGTTCAGAATTGAGTTAGACTTTCTTGAGCTTTCTTGTTTGTTTCTTGAATTTAATTGGCCTTCATTTAAAAACTGCTCCATTCATAAACCCAAGCTTGTACCCACATAAGATCACCTATTAACTCAAAGTGACAATGCAGTACAAAACCAGATTTACATTACATTTCACACACGCCAAGCTGTTGTCTCCTTATGATGAAATGCTGGACAGATGTACTACAACCCTTGAGTCACCACTACAATCATCCATAAATAGGGCGCTGCAGTCACTTGGTCACACTTTATTTTAAGGTCCAATTCTCACTATTAACAAACCATTAACTATGACTTTTGCCTCAATAAACTATGAATTTGCTGCTTATTAATAGTAAGGTAGTTGTTAAGTTTAGGTATTGGGTAGGATTAAGGATGTAGAATACAGTATGGTCATGAATAATATGTGCTTTCTAAGTACTAATAAACAGCCAATATTTTAATAATAGGCATGCTAATAAACAAGTAGTTAATAGTTAGAATTGGTCCCTATACGAAAGTGTTACCAGTAACTCTAAGTACTCACCATGCTAACAAACGTACAATAAAGAAGGTTTTCTACTCTGGGTTTGCCAGAGCTCTTCCAGGAGGACTTGATTTTAGGGGAACTAGTTATGATTTCACTCAGTACCACAATTAAATAATCCCAGCTATAAACAAATGAAAAACCATGCAATAAAAGAAACATAAGTTTCTGTCTAAATACGTTTCAGACAGGTGTCTTGACATGTCTTGCTTTTTTTTAGCATCTTTCGCAATGAACAACACATTTTCATTTCATTGTACTCCAACTACCTATTTTTAAATGCAAGAACGCATCCTACATGAACATCCCCTTAAAATAAAAAATACAAAATCTGCTAAATACCACCTAAATACTGTCATACAGAAACTAAAGTGCACATTGAAATTCTATAGCACTCACTAATATGGCAGAAAATATGATACATTAATAATAGCCAAACTGTCCACAGATGCAGGTTGCTTCTTTGTAATTCAAATTGATTTACTTTGATTTCAAAAGAAATTTGCATACACAAGTTCAATCTATTATATTAAATGTTTGCATTAAAGAAAGCATAAAATGAAGTGCTTTTTAATGGTTGGAGTTCATGAAGCATATTATTTTAAAAAAAAAAAAAAAAAGTCTCCGCACACTTTTGTCCGTTTTTACAACCTAGACCTGGCATCTACCCCAGGTTCCCAAGTTCTCGCTTCGTGATGTGCTCGCAAGATACACACACAGGCAGGGACTTGGTATGGCGCAGTGGGTATTCTCGTTCCCAAAGGGACTTCCACGCAGCTCGAGTTCTGAAGGGGAACGTCTCTAGGTTACGTATGTAACCATGGTTCCCCGAGGGAACGAGACGCTGCGTCTCTTTGCCATACTCCCTGCATCCCTCCAGGCGCTACTTCATCGAAGCTGGTTTGCGCTCTGCCGGATGCGCTTTTATACTTTCTGGTGCTTACGTCACCCCGCTCGTGACGTCTCGCTACTCCATTGGACTGATTTGACACGTGCTTCAGAACGGGGTCACGCAAGGGCGTTCCCAAAGCGACTTCGACGCAGCGTCTCGTTCCCTCGGGGAACCATGGTTACATACGTAACCTAGAGACGAACTCCTTTAAAGAAAAAAGGTTTAGCACCCTGATCTTTAAAAAGAATGGTGTCATTTGTAATAGTAATAAAAAAAGAATAGGATGAGATACTCACGTCATCTGTTCTGAGCTTCTTAGCTGGACATCCCCCATCTACTGGATGCAACATGTAATAAAGACGCACTTTGTTTGCATGTTTCCGGCTCTAAAAAAGAATGGGGAGGGGGAAAAAAATTTAAATAAGTGTTTATTATTTTTGTACACAATCAGATGATTCTGCAATCTGAATGTTAATATAATGTCATAAATCTGTACCTTTATTAACTTATATGTTTTTATATTTTATGGTTTGTCAAATCAAGTTTACAGTCCTGGGACAGACTAGAAAATGTAGTAATTGTGAAGAAAAAGTATTAAAAAAAATACCAAAGAAAGATGAGCTGGAGCAGCAACTGAGTGAAAAGTGAATGGCAGTGCCAGTCTCACGCACAGGCCAATAAATAATTACTGTGGTTGGCGTTAAGCGAGTGTGGAGCCACAAATCACAAACCCATCAATTACTTGGGTTTGACTGCACAGCTTTCAGAGAGTGGGCCAAATCAATTCACGGCTCAGTTTACCTGAAAATTATGTTGTTTGACAAGAGGGTAATTGAACTTCATCCTCAACAGAAAGGAAAGAGGCAAAGTGTGGAAATGAAGGACAGAGAGTGGCACTGGAATAATCTGCATTGAAAGCCACTAATTTCCTCTTGAAGAAGTGAAAGATTTTCTGTCTGCTTTTCTTGGACTATCAAAAAAATAACACATGGACCTGGATGAAACAGACCTGACTGACTGCAGATGAATGTGGTTCAAAAATATGATCTGTCATCTTGTGTTTGAAGATTGCCTGAGAGAATCTTATTAGCCTGGTCCTCCTATTTCTCCCCTCAAGAGAGTAAATATGAAATGAGACAGAGAGAGATGGAAAGGGACAGATGGAACTCAAGATTTATTGAGAATGCTGCTGTTTCAGCACCTGAAGTGTGTGCAAATATAAACATATTTCTCTTCAATCTCTTCAGCATCATATCTATCCATAATTTCTCAGTTTCCTATAACACCAGCATGCAATAAATATGCAAATTTGTCTGTATCTATTCTTGCCTGTCAGAGTGCAATAGTCAGGTGCTATCAATTGATTTTCTCTAAATAAATAGTGAAAGGGTTAGTTCACCCAAAAATGAAAATTAGCCCATAAATTACTCACCCTCAAGTCATCCTAGGTGTATATGACTTTCTTCTTTCAGACGAATTCAGTCGGAGTTATATTAAAGATTGTTTTTGATCTTTCAAGCTGTTTAATGCCACTCAGCAGGTGTTGCATGCATCAGTCAAAAAGAAGTTAAATAAAAAGCGCCCATTCATAAAAAAAGTGTCTCACATGGCTCCGGGGGGTGAACAAAGGCCTCCTGTAGCGAATCGATGCATTTTTGTAATATTCAAAATGTAACAATCACTTTAATGTAGCTTGCGCCAACAGTTGTACATGGAAGCAGTTCTGGGCGGATGACGTATGAGGTCGGCTTTGCGCATGCGCCGCTCAGAAGTGATTAACGCGGAAGCGCAGGGGAGAGATCAAAACAAAACAACGGTCACGAATTAGAAGTACAAAACGAGGATTTGTAAAGAAGAATGTCGGAGGATTTCGATATAA
>NW_015555744.1:1487197-1569185 GCF_001515605.1 Sinocyclocheilus anshuiensis | reverse complement strand
TCCTTTGCTAAAGTAAGGAAACTTTGCTTCCTTTGCTCCTGTTAACAAACGTTGGTTTTCACGAGACTCACCGGTGTATGCGCAACGCTGAACTCATACATCATCAGCCCGGAGCTGCTTCTGCCATAGAATGCAAAAATCACTTTTATAAGGTGTTTGAACATAGTTGTGTGGCCGCAGTGTGTGAAAACAACCAGCCTATAATGGTAAAAATCCACCCACTCATTGTTTTATAATCCCAATAAATCATAGACAGTCTCTCCACACGAGCAGTTCCAGATTTCTCACTACTATGACGTCATACTCGGGGAAAGTCCCGCCCATTTGTGACGCTCTCTGCCCTATTAGCATATACATTACACAGCCCTGAGTGAGAAGCAGCGGTCCGCCATTACTGTTTTCTTGCTGTAGCTGCTGGAGGTACAATGTCATCGCCAAAGAGCCATTAAAAGTGTCGTGTGTTGGGATGCACCAACGAACATAGGAGTCTCCATAGACCGCTGAGGACACAGTGGTTAAATTTAATTTTCGAAGGAAATGTCCCGGAAAAAAAACGGAAAAGTCTTATACATTTGTGCTAACATTTATGCCGGACTGCCTCACAAACGAGGGTCAGTTCAGAGCTGGAGTTGTGCAAAGATTGCTTCTGAAAGAGGGATCGATACCAATTTGGAAGCAATGTGAGGTCAGTAACACGGCCACCACCAGTTAAACCGTAACACCGGTATGCCCGCGAGCATGAGCTCTTGAAGCTCCGCACTCTTCTGAAAAGGGAGGCGGGAGCACCAGCTCATTTTCATTTAAAGGGGACAAACACAAAAACAGCACGTTTTGGCTGATACCCTAAAAGTGGCAAATCATATACACCTAGGATGACTTGAGGGTGAGTAATTTATGGGCTAATTTTCATTTTTGGGTGAACTAACCCTTTAAATAAGATACTTTGTATATTTATATTACATATTTATATGAACTGTACTATTTAATTTTTTAAAAATTGCATTTTTATAATTGTCAGGCCAATTCAATTCAATTCAATTCAAGTTTATTTGTATAGCACTTTTCACGATACAAATCGTTGCAAAGCAACTTTACAGCAAATTAGGTTTCTACAGTATTTAGTAGTAGCTTATCAGTGGTGACTGTCGGTTAATAATCAAACTTATAGCAAAATTTGGTAGTTCTGTATGTTGTTGCAGGGTTGGCATCATCTGAGGTCCTCTGAGGGGTTGGCATCATCTCTTCTCAGGTGTTCTGGATCCAGACAAGCATTGTAATGTAAAGTTTGCATAAATACATACTATACATGCATGTGTGTGTGTGTATCATGCTTGAGATTAACTGAATTAACCACAAAGAAATAATCAGATGTACAGTAATCACAATTAATTTAATTATAAAAAAAAAAACAGATGCTCCACAGCCACAATCCTCAGCAACAAACAGTGGGCTTATATTTGAATAAATGACACTTGTGGACTAATCTGACCTGAAGCTTACCGTTAAGTACTCTTGACTCCAGGGAGTCTTGGGTATGGTGATTACATGGAGGTAGACAAAACTAGTCTCAAAGGGTTAGGTAAACTCAGATTGGGGTTGAACTGTCACAGCAATAGATTTAGAGGGCCACAATTTAGCTCTAAGCACAAAAAGCCCATGATGTTCCAAACCCCACTGTCGTTTGGCCAGAGGAAAACATCGAGCTCTACTCATGGGTAAGCACAGGGGAAAAATAACTGGCAAATAGAGAAAGCTTTCAAAACTCATTACTGTAAAAGGACCCACACTCCACTGGTAAAGGACTGTTTACTGAGACATGTCTTCTTCAGGGTTTACTTTATATGAGTTAAAGAGTAGATGACCCTGTCAATACCGAGGGCAGTATTACTGAGTTTATTCACTTGAAACAGACTAAATTTTAACTATGACATAATTTCATCTTTCTTCAAACATAGATGATGCTACAGTTTCTGATACCCTTGTTGCTAATTTACTTTTTTAAACATGTAATGTAAGTAGGGCTTTTTAATAGATTCATCAAGGAAAAAGCAGACTCTGCCACCTTTAGAGATAACAATAGCATGTGTGCCATAAGGACGCACAAATTAAAACCAGTCAAAGACTGTTTGGTGGCACGAAGACAGTTCACTTCCATGCTGAGACACATTTTAGAGTAACACAGACGGCAACCGAGCACAGAGTTAAATTTTGTCTCGTAGCTTTTCAGTCTGACAACATAATTCGCAGCAAAAATTTGAAGTAGGCTTTTCTGTTTATAAGGAAAAGCCTACTTTATTCAACATATTAAATCCTGCTCATGCTGCGAGCTATTCATATGTTGTTCTGGGGTTTGTCTATGCTGGTTTACTGCATGGCCTTGGTAGAGTTTTGAATCCTAGAACTAACCAATGGGATAATGAGTATGCACAGTTCTATGAAATACAGTTTAAAGGGATAGTTCACCAAAAAAATGAAAATTCTGTCGTTAATTACTCACCCTCATGTCGTTCCAAACCCATAAGACCTTCGTTCATCTTAGGAACAAAAATTAAGATATTTTTTATTATATCTGAAAGCTTTCTGACCTGGAGGAGAAGAATTGTTGACTAAAGTCGTTATTTTATTTATTTATTTTTTCGTAAAAAGTATTCTCATAGCTTTGTAAAATTATGGTTGAACCACTGATGTCACATGGACAATTTTAATGATGTCCATACTACGTTTCTAGGTCTGGGAACATTTCAGTTACATTGCTGTCTATGGAGAGTCAGATAGCTCTCGGATTTCATCAAATCTGATATATTAATTTGTGTTCCGAAGATGAACGAATGTCTTACCGGTTTGGAGCGTCATGAAGGTGAGTAATTAATGACATAATTTTCCTTTTTCCGTAAACTAACCCTTTAAGAAAAAAAAAATCTAATCAGCCACTCAAATAAAAATACCAATATATTTACATCTTCCAGTTCCACTTCTAATAGTATACCAAGATATTTAAAAAATGTGTTAAGGTGCAAAAATCCAAAAGATGGTGCTGAAAAATAAATTTTGTAGCTATAAATTTTAATTAGTAATTTGCATCAAATAAACTAGGTTATCAACATGCCACAGATCCACTGCATATTCTATTCCAAGGCACTATATGCATCCTCACTATCTGGCCTCTGGCTAGATACTAGGCTCGCTTAGTCACTAGAACATGTTCAGACCCAGTTTTGGAAGCAGGAATACTATCACAGAATGCCAGGAAACTGAGTGGGATTTTAGAATCATGCCAAAACCTCCTTGCACAATCGTATTCACTATGCTGATGGAAGATTTGTAGACAAAATCACAGCACATCTGTAGATAACAAAAAAGAAAAAAAAAACTAGGACAGGCTATTAGAGCTTCTTTTTGTCAATTATTTTGAAAACATTTCTAACAAACCTTCAAACATACTTTAACATGAGCACCTTTCAGCAAAGCATTAAAAAACTTGAATTTTGTTATTATTAAAAGGATAAAATACTGAAAAAAACAGCTTCAAAATATGAACAGACAAAATTCCATTAGCATGAATACAAGACAAACCAAACAGAGATTATCTTAATATAGGGAGATGAGAGGGTCTGTATTACTTACTATTGGAGAAAGCGTAACTGCTAACTTGGATCACGTGTGCCATAATAACCAATCACATTACAGCCTTGACGTCATTGAATTTCAGTCAGAGTTGGGCGACACTCAATCGCCGTTTACGGATACCATAGGAATGAATGGGAAGTGCCGTAAACTGAATCCCACCTGTCGCAAAAAGTCAGTGACTTCTCTTATAAAACAGCATTTTTTTTCGTGGTAAACGTGATAATCCAAAAGTATTGTTTAGTGTAAAACATGTTGAAGATTAGCAGATGGGCTGTCGATTCATTAAATGATAAGCCGTTTCCTCTAAAAAGCTGTTTATTCATTGTAGTGAAGCCTCTCTTCCATTGACATCCATAAAAAAAAAAAAACAGCCTCTGGTCTCCTTTCCCACGTACTGCCAGACCGGAAGCCATTTTCGGCTAATGGTTGCAGGCTTGCCTTCTAGTGGCTTTGAACCAAATACTTCTTTACTGGTAGTAAAAATCCTGAGCATTAAACAGAAAGACGTGAATGCATGGTGAATCTAAATGGGGACCAAAGTGTGAAAAAGTGAGTTCATTAGCAATCAGACTTTGTCTTGAGTATAGAAGACTTTCTGATAGACCCAAGGACTCTTCACATGATATGTTTTCATGTTTTTTTCTGACAGGCCCTCATCCATATTTCATCAGAGCTTCACAAGCCTTTGTTCTGTCCATTAACACCATCTTCTTCCAATTTGTTTGCCGCTCCTCCCCACTTCTAAGAGCTAAAGAAAGTATCAGCAGAGACAATGAAGAATTATGCTACGGCTTCAGTTTTACCAGATAATCTGTAAGATCCTCAAAGCATAAAAATCCACTGCAACAAGATTTAAAACCATAAAATGCTTTCTTCAATAGATGTATTGTGCTTTGTGTCTTCAAGTGTTATGTTAAAGGGGTCATATGATGCGATTTCAAGTTTTCCTTTCTCTTTGGAGTGTTACGAGCTGTTCGTGAATAGATAAGATCCCTAAAGTTGCAAAGACTAAAGTCTCAAACCCAAAGAGATATTCTTTATTAAAATTAAGACTCGTCCACACCCTCCTAAAACGCCTTGTTTAAACGCCGCCACGTCTACGTCACTGTGTGGGAAGATTTGCATAACACCGCCCAAATGTTCACGCAAAGTAAGAAGGTGTAACTATTACACCAAATACACAAAATAATGTTATTTTTTAGCAACATCATATGACCCCTTTAACTGTTTAGGAATTGAATGCCAATTAAAAATAAGAACAAAGCATCTTTATACTAATAAGAAGAAAATGAACATTATCAAAGGTCAAATACAACAATTATTGTATTTTGTGTGCCGTTTTTGCTCTTTATCAAAATATATGGCCATTTTATCTTCACGCTGCAAACAGTGAATCTGTCATTAGTGACAGACAGTGGCGGCTCGTGGGTTTTAAAATAGAGGAGGCACACTATTGGTCTGGGGATTGATTGGTTGATATACCAGAAAGGAGGCTAGCCTCCCCTACGAGGTTTCTTTTCTCAACACTCCTCAGCACTGAAAGTGAACACTCGATGGTGATTGGCTGATTTTTTTACCAACGGAGGCACGAGAGCTCAGCTCTCCCCCGGCCTCCCTCTCCCCTTCTCTATCATTTAGCGGTTGTAATTACATCAGCAGATTCGGCACATTCGCCATAGAAAAGTGGCGCTTTCCAAGTTCAGTAACATGTTATGGTATTACAGCTGTGAAATTACAAACAAAAAATACACATTCTGAGACATTAATTGAAATGAATTGTGAATTTTATTAACATTAAATCGTCCTCCTCCCATTTTCACCTCAAAATTTTGGGGAAGCTCTGCCTCCCCTGCCTCCCCCGACGAGCCGCCACTGGTGATAGAAACAAAACTGCAAAAAAAAGTCACCGCTCTGACAATGAATCAACAGAAAAACATTTATGGTGCAATTATGCTTTCTGGAGTTTGTGCAAGAAAAGTTATATATTGCCTTTAATACAATTGAGTGCTGGATGCAGTCATCACAACACTGGACAATGTAACTGCGTAGCCTTTGAAAAACGCAATAAAACTCTAAATAAAATGATCTAGACTGTTGGCTTGGCAAACATTATTTAACTGCCTTTGTTCTTAACTATGAAAGAAAGAAAAAAGTCAAATCAGCTGGCAATGGATTCATTATTTTGTAACTGTACAATATGAGCTACTAAGAAATGCAATTACTGGTGCCTTTTTCATATGAAAAGCAAATTTCATGTTGCATTTGAAAGAGACGCTGGGATGAGAATCACATTGATTGGTTGGCCTGATGCATCCCAGTTTTATTCTAACTTGTTTTAATTAGCACTATCTTAAGAAGCGTCTTACAGAGAAATTAGTTCATCTCTTTATACGACTCTAACGGCTGTTAGGCCAACAAGAACATCCCGATTTAGCCAACTGTACAGGAGCTACTTGAGGAAGCCCAATTTAGAGCCATATTTAAAGACATTACTGATCCTCACTTAGATAATAACAGAGTAGATGTGTTTAAAAGAGCTGTGCTGAATCAAAGTCAGACCTCTCACAGCTCAGCGACAAGTTTAGCTGCTCGCAATACAAGATTCACATGTGTAAGGCAGCCTATATCCTATAGCACGAGGCCATTTAACCGGACATTTTGCCCAACTGATTTATTTGTTTGTTTTTGATCACACTTACTCTACTTTTATGGAAGCTGATTTCCACCAGAATGAAACATGACAAAAAGTTTAAAATAAGAAATAAAGTCACACTGCAAGATATCAAGTCACGATTTGGGTCACTATTACAATATTTTTTTATACTTTGCTGCAGAAGGAGGCTTACAGACTTATTTATACATTCATAATTAATATATATAGTACTACTCAAAGTTTTAGGGTTGGTAAGATTTTTTTTATGTTTTTGAAAGATGTCTCTTTATGCTGACCAAGTCTGCATTTGATTGAAAATACAGTAAAAACAGTAGCATTTAAAAATTATTATAATAAATATGTATTATTTAAAATAGCTGTTTTCTGTTTTAATATTTTTAAAATGCCATATTTTCCTGTGACGCAAAGCTGAATTTTCAGCAGTCATTACTCCAGTCTTCAGTTTCATTTATTATTACTTTATTTTATTATTTTAAAAACAGTTAAGCTATATTATGTGAAAACAGTGATACATTTTTCTTGCTCTTGTGCCATTTTTTCCAGAATGTTATAGATTTGCCACTTTTGATCACTATAATGCATCTTTACTGAATAAAAGTATTTCTTTCAATAAAATCTTACTATCCCCAATTTTTTGAATGGACACATGTTCAAAAGTCTGATTTAAAAGATTACAAAAATTCTAAAACATACAAAAAAAAAATGGCAGTCAATGTCAATGATTCACTTTTTCCCCTATTTTCTGTCCTAATTTTACAGGACAATTAACATTAATTCTAAATGTATTAAACATGGTAAAATGTGTTAAACATAATAAGGTTAAACATTGATATTTCATGACAATTTGCACAGGTCTAGTTTTGTGCCAGGTTGGAGGAAAGAATCAATCAACTTCCAAGCAATACATTATGCGCATTATAGTTACATGAAACAAGAAAAGTTCACCTGTGATTATTGTCCTTTAGTCCTTAGTGTAAGAGTCCTTAGAATAAGGAGTCTCATTAGAAACAAACTCGCATGGACCATTCCAATCTTGTAGAGGAGGATCCAGGACAATGAGAGGGCGGTTTGTCCTTGAACACTGATAATATCAAGTGTAAATAAAAGCCTGCAGTCTTCGTGCTCTCCGCTATGCTGCTCATACATATGTAAGATTAGAGAACTGTGATTAGAATTGCATGGACAAAACACATAAGCCAAGGTCACACAAACAGATAGAAAGAGAGTGGGACAACAAAAAGAAATCAAATAGCATAGCGCACCAGAGAGATTACACTCAATAGGAGACACAGGCCACAGACCTCGCTTACTGCTTAAAAAACACCAGATAACTTCTGTTTGCTTTTGGTACTGCATTACTGATGTCAGTAACGGAAATGTAGAAAAGCAAGTCACCTTGAAGCATGGTGTTAGCAATCATAACAGCACAGCAATATGCTTGGATTTAACATTAAAGGGATAGTTCACCCAAAAATGAAAATTCTGTCATTAATTACTCACCCTCATGTCGTTCCAAACCCGTAAATTTCATCCGTTCATCTTCGGAACACAAATTAAGATATTTTTGATACATTTTGATGAAAAAAGTCATTATTTTTGTTTTCTTTGCGCACAAAAAGTATTCTCGTAATTTCGTAAAATTATGGTTGAATCACTGATGTCACATAAATGATTTTAACGATGTCCTTGCCACGTTTCTGGACCTTGATCATGTAAGGATCCTTGCTGTCTATGGAGGATCAGAGAGCTCTCGGCAAGCATCAAAAATATCTTAATTTGTGTTCTGAAGATGAACGAAGGTCTTACAGGTTTGGAACGACATGAGGGTGAGTTATTAATGACAGAATTTTCATTTTTGGGTGAGCTATCCCTTTAAAAAGATGTTTGCTTGGAGCTCAACAATAACATTTATCACACCTGTACTTGTGATAGTCTCACAGTCTTACATGAAAAGGTATGGAATAACCTTGAACACATAAATAGAGTGCTTTGAGGACTATAAAATGAAACCCAACGCTGGAAGTACTATTCCTGTCCATGATTGTCTTTCTGCATTATTAATGTCCTTTTTAATACAGCTGCTGTTAAACTGTTCAGTTCAAATGCCTGGATTTTCTCTCTCTCTCTCTCTCCTCCAATCTGTCTTTTACTTTCTTTCTCTTAGTCTTTGATGTTTCAGGAGTGAGGATTAAAAGCTCATTGCAGAGGAAAAATTGTGCCCTCAGCATAATTTCTAAAACCATGACCTGAGCGCTAAAGCCTCTGTAGATGTTACAGCTTCTACAGTTCAGATCCCTTCCCAATAAAATGAGCTTCGGGGCATTTTCAATGCAAACACAAATTATTTTGTTTTTAAATTAAATCGAATGCCAAAATTGTGACAAAGCCCCTCATTAGTTCAAGAAATCACATTGGAAGTTTCTTCTGAATGCCAGACAGGATTGAGTAAACTATGTTAGGATTCCAAATACAGAATTTAGTAAATGAACCATGTAAATAAAATGAAAGTTTTTGTGATTTGTATTAAGCTTTAGTTTATTGATTACAATTAGAGTGTACTTGAGACCCTTTATGTTCACGGTTTATATTACATTTCATAAATGCTGTTACTCCGTTCATCATGCAGTCTGTTTTTTTTTTTCTTTTCAAACATACTTTCTCTTTTGCTGCTGCTAAATAACTGAGCATCACGGGTGATAAGCTGCAAATAAACAGTGATTGTCCACTTCTTTTGTATATCCCATAGCACTTTTCAAAGTCTTTCATAAATACTCTAAGAAAATGCTTAATTAATAAGACAAAGACATGTGACTCTCTAAAGTGAGGGTTCAATCTAAAGTGAAATCTGAACTTTAATCACTAATGTTTTCTATGATCAACAGTCTGTGGATATTTGAGCTTACATCTGATACACTTTGGAGTTTGTCTGAGGTGAGACAGAGCACGAGAGACAAAAACTCTCTTCCACAAATCTGGGTCTCCTCTCCACAAAAATGTATGTCTTTCTACATTAGGAGCCTGTGGAGGTTTGCAAAATTTAAGCAAAAATCAGCAAAAAGATTTGAGCTTTTTAGCAGCTTTTAGTAATTTACCCAGCAGCCTCAGATGCACCAGATAGCCTTTTTCCACTGAAAAGACTAAATTAGTGATGCACCAAAACCAAAATGTAATTATTTATTTAGCCAAAAACTGAAGACAAAAATAACATTTTTGGGTAATTTAACTGTTCAGG
The DNA here is from genome assembly GCF_001515605.1 of Sinocyclocheilus anshuiensis. Taxonomy (NCBI): domain Eukaryota; kingdom Metazoa; phylum Chordata; class Actinopteri; order Cypriniformes; family Cyprinidae; genus Sinocyclocheilus; species Sinocyclocheilus anshuiensis. Next base: position 1,559,652 of record NW_015555744.1, on the reverse strand, counting down.
GTGTTGTTCACAGGTGATTATTAACCAGTCGTGTCATTTCAGCAATGAGCCACCTTTCAATATTTCAGCCAAACAAAGCACACACATTGCTCTTGCCTCACTTTTGGTCATGATGAAGTATATCCACATGCTGACAGGTTTACTTGTTGTAGCTTATCCATGTTTGGTGCAGATGACAGCCAAAAACACAGTTTCTGGTTTCTGTCAATGATTAGCCCTCCAAAAATACTTCAGCCAAATCAAAAACCTTTTTTTTTTCAGCTGAATATTTTCAGTTGCATCACTAACTGAAGCACTGAGTTCTTGTGCCAGAGCGTAGCTTGATATGACAGTCAGAAGTTAGGATTCAATGCAATCAATTGACATTTGCAAACTAAATCATTTCAGATGGACAAAAAAAATAAAGTGGTCATTTGTTCAAGACCAGCAGCTTTTAGGGATCCACAGGAAGCCAATTTTTCTGGTCCCGTACTGTCTACTATTGAAATGCATGGAATGGTTGCAGATTGGGCATTGAGACAAAGAGGCTCAATATGCCTGCATCACTCAGTCCACATGGGACAATCCAGCCAGTAACACACTCAGCACAGACAAACAAAACAAACCCAGAATTAATATTTTACACTGACCAGCACACAACCTTCTTCTTGTACTCCATGCCAGCCTGGGCAAATACATTATGTTCCCATCTGGGCCTGTTCAGGTTACAGCTCTGTTGACAAGTGGCCATATAACTCACCGTTCAGTGACCACAGGGAAACACTGTAATACAGCTATGCTGCTACAGTATTCCTCATAACACAGATCAGAGGACATGCACACAGAACCTCTTATGAGTAATCGTAGAAGATGTCTAGAAAGCAGGTTAGTAGCTATATTTATTGCTACAGTATATTTACTAGTTGCCACTGTGTCCTTTAAGACACTTAACCTCTGATTGCTCCAGGGGGGTTTTCCCTATAATAGGGCTGGGAAAATAAATCGATGCATCGTGAATCGAGAAATGATTCAGCATCGATTCTGAGATTTTCCGAATGCATCGCGATTCTTTCTTGAGTTGATTCTGAGCTTAGTTTTTAACAGCAGCCAGAATCCTGCGTGTTGCCAGATGTTGAGGTTCCTGAGGTGTGCACCAACCCATTTAGAGCATCTGTAATGAGCCGATTTCATGGCTTTGTTTTGATGACGTTGACTTTGGAAAAAAACACGTTCTGAAATTTCGTAATTATCGTATATTATGGGATTTTTTATTAATTCATCCAAACTTTGACAAATTCCGTGACATTCCACGTTATACAGTAAATTCCGTTGACTTATACAGTAAATTCCGCAATTCCATCTGTGTTTTCGAGATGGTCCTCACTGCAGAACACAAGATCCAGGGGGCGAGGTTGGATCCAGATCCAACTACTCCCACTTTACATATACCTAAACCTACCCTTCTCCACCCCCTGATCCCTAAAACCACCCATCTCCACCCCCTAGATGTGGATCCAACCCCGCCCCCTGGATCTTTGTTCTGCAGTGAGGGGCTACTGGTGCTTTCCGCATCGAGGAAATCATAGGGCCATAGGCGTACCTTGTGGGAAGGTCCAAACTCCACCTCTGAGTCGCTGTCACCAATGTAGAGCGTCTGTAATGAGCCGATTTCATGGCTTTGTTTTGATGACGTTGACTTTGGAAAAAAACACGTTCTGAAATTTCGTAATTATCGTATATTATGGGATTTTTTTCGTACAGAGGTCAAAATTATCGTACAAATACGATAATTATCATACGTCTGGCAACACTGGTGCGGATAAAAACTAGATTAGAGCACCATCTGGTTTTAAAATCTAAGCTCAGAATCGATTCCAGAGGAATCGCCTTTCCGCATCTCATAGGTCATAGGGCCATAGGCGTACCTTGTGGGAAGGTCCAAACTCCACCTCTGAGTCGCTGTCACCAGAATCCTGCGTGTTGCCAGATGTTGAGGTTCCTGAGGTGTGCACCAACCCATTTAGAGCATCTGTAATGAGCCGATTTCATGGCTTTGTTTTGATGACGTTGACTTTGGAAAAAAACACGTTCTGAAATTTCGTAATTATCGTATATTATGGGATTTTTTTCGTACAGAGGTCAAAATTATCGTACAAATACGATAATTATCATACGTCTGGCAACACTGGTGCGGATAAAAACTAGATTAGAGCACCATCTGGTTTTAAAATCTAAGCTCAGAATCGATTCCAGAGGAATCGCGATGCATTCTGAAAATCTCAGAATCGATCCACGAATCGATTCTGCATCGATTTATCGTCCCAGCCCTGCCCTATAAGTACATTTTGGATAGTAACTTCTAAAATGAGAAACATCAAACAAACAAAAGGGCAGGGAGAGATTTGTACGTACAAGCACCTCAAGGTCTCACCTCATAATGTGCCACTCTCTGTGAATCTGAGATGAGCTGAGCGCTGCACACTTTGCAGTAACTGTCTGTGAAAAGGCCTTGATCCACCTCTGTTGACTTCATCTAAAACAACAAAAAAAAACATTATTATATTTCAGCACTTTATTATACACTTCCTTCACTAAACACTGTGAATTTGAAAATGACAGAAGTCGAAACCACTGCACGTACTGCACTGCTATTTTAGACGTACTTTTGGGAAAAACAGTGTCATGAAAACATTATTCATTTGAATTATTCATGAAGACGTTGTTTCTGTCACTTTAATTATTTCAGCATGCGTCACACATATTAAAACACCGAACCAGCATGAGGACATGACATGCACTCCCAGAACGGCTTATACACAGACTGCAGGGGTTTTAGAGCAACAGATAAAACCTTCATATGACCTTCATGTGATGAAAAATAACAATGAATACATTTAAATGGCAATTCACTGCAAAACACAAAAATAAAATACATGTTCATAAAGTAAACTTTAAATACCATGTGCTTTGTGGATGATAAGTGAACAAGTCAAGGGCCTAAAATTCCCATATTAGTTATTTGATAGTTGCAGCCAGATACATGTGGAGAGAAAAAGTAATAAAGAGATAAAGGAACAGTAGGAAACATTTTGCAATAACTACAAATGCTCTCAGATTATAAATTTTACTTTCGGCAAATGCTAAGCTTTACTTAGATTGAAATTTTTGAGCGATTTATTTGTGTGTGTCCTGGGTAATGAAAGAACTGATCACTTTGTAGTTGCCCTTTGCACTCTCTGCCTCATAGACCAATTAGAATGTCTTTATTACTGCCAATTACTAACAGCTGCACTGATGTGGAGACGAGATTAAAAGCCTACAGACTGTGTTTGAAAGCAGCTGCCATGCTGCACAATTGATTATTGATAGACAGCGGATTTGTATGAAGGCACTTCCTAAGGAAACTGGTCTCGGGTCAAAGAGAGGTGTAATACCTGGAGAGAGCTGTCTGTTAGCATCTCTATTCATCTTAACAGCACATGTGGAAGGATACAGCATGCTTGCTGCCATCTTTGCTCAAGGGCACACATTTACGCTTGCACACGTCTTCCCATGCACACAGGATGGTGGGATATATATCTATGCTGGCATTAAAAAATGACCAGGCAACAGTGAATACATTGGATTCAGACATGCTTTGATGCCTTTCGATCTCAATATACTGTCTGCAAAGGAAGCATTCTTTAGGTTGCGGACAAGCAAAAGTTTGAAGAAACTGCTGGTGGATTGAGCAGCTGGCATCTATGATGTGTTTCCCTAATTCTTTTTTTTATATATATTTTATCTTTTTGTTTTCTTTCTGTCTGCTTTATCACACAGACCCCTGCAAGAATGCAAACTATTTGTTTGAAACTTCTTGCTCGATAGTGTGATATCATGATACTTTTAAAGTTATTTTGATGTTTTTGCTGTTGTACTTGAATGCTTAAAAATTAATTAGACCAGGAGCCTTGTGGTAAAATTTAGTTCCAACTGAATTTGTAATTTAACCGAACACCAAAACTTTGATTGGCTAGTTTGAGTGTTTTAAAGTCCCTGTAAGACAAGCCAGTTCACCTGATGGCTATTTTGGTAATGATCTCAGGCAGCTACTTTTTATGTAACCGATAAGACATACAAAATACAGCTGCTTGATCTAATTGAAGTCGAGATAAACAGAAGTAGCAACAGACCTTTTCTTCCGTGTTGTGAGTGAAAGAAATGATCGAAAGAGTAAAAGAGTAAAAGATTTATCTATTAGTTGTTGATTAGATGGAGGCAGACATGAATGCAGTTGATTATAAGAAAGGTACAGGGTTTAAGCAGACTAAATGAAAGTCCGCCATACTTTAGTCTTGTTTCACCAGAAGATCAAGGTATGATATTTTGATTAAAAATTGCAGGGTTCAAAACAAATGTTTTAAAAAAATGGAAAATGCATGGATGAATAATTCATAATTAGAGCAATAACATGCATTTAAAAAGATGGTTGAATTTTCATGCCAGCAGATTAAGACACTGGGATTTTCACATTTTGAGCATGGCCTGATTTGCAAATGCTAATGACTGCAACTTCTCGAAGACAGAATAAATAAATATACTCAATAGTTTCCAAATAGAGTCGGTTTGTTGCGCTAAATTCATGCATACATAGATATCACACTACTACCATATTCAAGCTATTCAAATAAAATTATTATAATCTTTCATTCAGTAGCTCAAATCTATCCCAGGCTGTTGCTAATCTAGATATTTTCTAAATCTTCATCAGATTTAGAGCTCAGGTAAATCTTCAATAGTGCTCAGTTGCGCTTTCAAATGTTTTTAATTTCAGATTCTGACACTCTGATCTCATACTTTGCGGGGCATGTGGAAAGTACTTTGTTGTTGTAAATTGTGATGCATCTGCAAAACCATACACCAAGGATACTGTGCATGGTTTTTCAACTTAATTTTGTTTGTGGCCCATCGTCAGAGAAAAGGCAACCTTCTCCAACAAAGGACTGTAGACGTGCTGAATTCCAGCAGCATAAGTTTGCAGAGATGAAGATAAAAAACCTATAAAAGATAACCAGAGCTGCTGCAGAATAGGGGAGGAATGGACAGGGAATGAAAAGAGAAGAAGTCGAAAGAGGGTGTGGGGAGAGGAGCTCACTCTCCCTCTCTGAGGAAACCGTGCATAAATTCAGCAGAACAAAATAGACAAAATGCCATCACTGGAGCCCAAGCTTCATCGCTCTCATGAACACATACATACACACACCGCACACATCTAAAAAACAATTGCATTATTAATCAGTCTGAGGCCTGCTTAGAGAGAGGAAAGGGGCTGACAGAGTTGAAGAGTTTTCCCCCTTACTTATTTGCCATGTGAATGTGATTAAAAGGCAAAATAATACAAATTTACCCTATTTCCTTTCTTAATTAAATGTCTCTGGCTTTAGTGTGCACAGTTTATCAGTGCGTGTTATTCAAAAGATTTTTTCATAATCTTTAATCAAAAACCTTCTTTGCCTCAGCTGCTGTCACACAACATGGATCACAGAACAAAATGCAAAAAGCACTATACAAATAAAAATAACTTGACTCGAACTCCTCTGCTGATAAAAACAAGGAAGTCTACAACAGATTTTCAGACTGCCAAGGACCTTCAAACTTGCATGGAAAGCTTTAATGGGAAGTTCAGATTTTTTTTTGTTGTAAAAATGTAGTACAACTCTTTCCAACATTAAACTATTTCTTGAGCACCAAATCAATGAGTGCTGATTATAAGAATATTGGTAACACTTTAGTATAGGGACTAGGGATGCACCGAAATGAAAATTCTTGGCCGAAGCCGAACAAAATGAAACACTGGGCGAAGGCCGGATACCGAACACGGTTTTTCACGTTTTTTCCCCCATTTTGCCAATTTTTTCACCATTGCATAAATTAAATAGCTAAAATGTGCTTTTTACTGTTTTGTCTTGCTTTTCAAAGAAAAAAATCATTTACAAAACAACAATTTACATTTTTTTACTTAACACTGAACATTTTTTAGCATTCTAGCAGACATTATACCAATATAACACAACTTAACTTAAAATTAATAAGTTAGTAAAATAATATTTTTTGGCCATTTTTTAGACCCCCTTCTTGAATCAGGCATGTATTTTTGACTTACAAATAAATGCAGCCTTGCTGAGCAGAAGAGACTTCTTTTAAAACATTAGAAAATATTATAGTTCCTAGTCTGAACACTATGTGTAAATGTTACAATAAATGTTTTAATAGAGCTGTTGTAACTATTATTTTCATTATTATTTTCGTTTTTTCTTTTATTTTACAGAGCAACAGTAAAATTACAATAATAACATTTATTAATGTTGACGGAGTTCTTGCTTTTTCTCAACTTTTATTTTGGCAGAAACGCGCAGGAAGACCTCAGTGCTTCTTTTTGTTGACAAATTATTCTCATTACGAATTTGGGAAGACGTTTGTTGCACGTATCGCATTGTCACATGCCTTGTAAAAATTCATAAAAATGTTACTGAGCAGCTGACGAGTAACACAGTTTCAGCGCAGATTCCCTCGCGCTTTGGACTTTGAACCCTACCGCCGCGAGCTCGTGCAGCGCTGTTTGAACACATGCAATTCCTGCGTGTATTAGAAAACATAACATTCTGCAGTTTATTTAATTGTTTAAGGGCATTTCGCAATTTTAATCATCATACAGTAAACCAGCAACAACCACCCTTCCTCTTCTCATCGAAGACATGCAATGCAGTACTAAACAGTCTCTCGCTGTCGGTGCTTGTAATGATTTTTGATTTATTCTGCATGACGATATTCTACATCTCTAATCCTACCCAATACCTAAATGAGTTTGAGGCAAAAGTCGTAGTTAATGGTTTGTTAATGGCGAGAATTGCACTTTATTTCATACTTAAAATAAAGTGTGACCAGAATGTTATTAAAAAACATTATAACAACAATAATATATATTTAATATACATTGAACAGTAGTGTATGTTTTATTAAATTTTCCACTGAACTGTATTTGTTAATACTTTTCCATGTAGTCCAAATCATCATCTAAACAAGACTATGCAAAGCCGAGTGAACAGATACCGTCCAATCACTCAAACTCCCAAGCCACACACGACTGCATTGAGTCTAAGAAGACGAAATATCATTTGGAGAAATACTGTGCATGTGTGTCCAAAGTGAGGAGCATGCATGTGGGCTGCAGCAGGAAGTGCAGAGAGGGCAGTGCAGTGGGCGGCCCTGACAAATGTTCTGGCTGTCAAAGGTGTGCTGTAATCAGTGAGGGGAGGTACTGAGGTGGACGCCAGCTGCTTCAAGGTCTTCTACTGTCACTTCAGCTGAAGAAAGTCCAGACACTGCAAAAACACTTTCAGATCTCACTCACTCTTTAAAACTGCAGGAAATACCTGTCGCTCCGCTCATAATCTCCATTCCAGCTTGGTGCTTTGGATTCTTTGACCTCGACCCTAAGGCCAAAAAGTGATATTCAAAACAACAGCACACTTATTCATGAGTACATTGCATTTGGCTATTTTTCCAGTGATTTAAAATAGGCTCAAACGGATGCAACCAAACACAGCAGCATATTAACCAAGTCAGTACGTTTCCAATCCCTGCTGGTGCTTTAACAGGCATGCAAACACATCAGTGCTGGTTGCTGAGTAATGTCCTCATGTCCTACTTGAGCTCATTAGCATTCTGAGGCAACACATCCCAATGCACAGAGAAAAGCAACTGGAATCACAGGGAGAGTGTCTATGTGTCCTCTATACTAATAAGAAGAATTACCATAGGCAGCAGGTAGCCGTGGAAAAAGAACTTTTATGGTTTTGTATTAGATTGTCCTAATGCAAAAAAAATAAAAACCAAAGTGAAATGAACAATGATATAGTTATCAATGAGTGTGCTGCAATCATACATTGTGAGTACGAGACTGTATTTTAATGAACTGATGCATGAGGAGTCTTGAGCAGGATGATATTCATTAAATTACAGCAACTCCAAACTGCTGTTTTGTTTGTCAAAACTGACTGATTGTCAATTGGTTTTAACACCATAATAATTTAATTGTTTGAATGACTATTACCAATATTGACTAACTATATACAGTATAGTATACATGCTACCATTGAAAAGTTTAGGGTTGGTAAAATGTTTAAAATCTTATGCTCACAAAGGTTGTATTTGATCAAAAATGCAGTAAAACAGTAATATTGTGAAATAATAAAATTACTGTTTTTTTTTTTATATATAATTTAAAATGTAATTTATTTCTGTAATGGCACAGCTGAATTTTCAGCAGCCATTACTCCAATTCAGTGTCACATGATCCTTGAAAATGTTTAAATATTCAATTTGTATGAATTTTTAAAATGTAATCAAATTTTCACCTAAATTATTACTTGTTTATACAAGCTTTTTTCTTTTCATCTAAACTCGATAACATTAGTTAAAAGATAAACTCTAAACAGAAGCATACATACTCAACTGAAAATTGGGACAAAATTAAGACAAAAGCTTATAGCAAAGTGTAAAGACAAAATATTCATGAAAGCACAGCGATAAAATGGGATGTACATCTCTCAGGAGTGTTACTGAACTCCAGTTTATCATGATCATTTCAAGAGCAGACAGAAACACAAGATCACTATAAAGCTGGATTTAAAAAAGTATAATGTCAAAACCATGTTTTATATAACTTGGTGACACTTTGCAAAAGTTAAGTTCAGAATCAACATCCCTTAAGTAGGTCTATAAGCAGCCAAAAGCAAACAAAACTTCAGGGTAAAAAACAAGATTTGTTCCCCTCTGCCTAAACAAAATAAAACATCCTGAGTAGCTCCTCATACTGCGTAAACAGGACTGACAGAAGAAGATATGTCTCAACAAAATAAGATAAATAATGTAAAAGAAAGAAAAGAGAGCCTTGCACTGCTCAGCATCTGCCTGTTCTCATCTGCTAATCTTTCTAATGTTGTGTTGTATTCACACAGTTGTTTAGCCTCCCTGACAGGGCTTTGAAACTACCCTTGGAGTGCTTATGGATAATTCAGAACCTGTGTACAATATGTGCCAAGGTAAATAATGAGAGGAAAATTATGCTATTTGACTTCTCACCAACTCCACGAACAGCTTCATAAGCCAAATGCTGGGTGGGACGGGTCCACTCCTGACCCCCGATGGTTTACAAAATAAAGCGACAGAGGAGATTCTTTTACACAGCAGATGTTTCGATGCACAAGAACAAAGTATCTCTCTTTGCCAGACTTATGAATTTTGGATGCATCATGGACATGGGCTGTTATGTGGACATAGTACAAAATGCTTTTTCCACCATCCTACAGAAGAAGACAATGGTGTTATGTGTCCAGGGGATGGGGAAAACATCTGCTGTCATGTGCAGAGGAGCAGTGATAGAATTTACTGTAGCGTGATGAAGGGATGCGACCTGTTCCTGACAGCAGATAATACATTTGTCACGGTGGGTGATTATCATGGGGTAAATTAAGACGGCTTTATGTAATAATGTGGCCATGCTACAATAACCCAGCATCTAACTCATTTACATGCGGTGTTGGTTGGTGAGCTAGACCTGTTTGCAATTAACTTACAATTAGGGCTGCAACTAACGATTATTTTTTTGATTAATCGATAAAAAAAAAACAGCTTGCATTCTTGCTGGCATTGTTTATGTACTTTTTGACTGTAATTGGGTATATGAAAAAAACACTATAAAGCTCTCTGCCTTTCTATCATAGATAACAGCAATAATTATATTATAGCATTAGAAATAGCCTACTACTGTTACTAAAGAGCTTACACATATTGGAGGACTAACCAATACAGAAAGCTAAAAAATGATTTTACTGTACTGTTAGTTTAGAGCAGCAGTGGCACAAACCATAATTTGTTAAAAACCTTACATAAATTTGTTTTAATAAATTTGTTAAGCATTGTATATAGTGAATATAGTTTAAATCTCTGCATTAAAAATTAAAATAATGATAAAGATGATAAAGACGAATAAAATCACAAACTCAGTTGCAAAAAAAAACACAAACTCAGTAACCAATAGGTAAGAGCAATGTTCTGCAGGAACACACGTTCACTTTGATCACAGTCACGTCTTACTGTCATTTCTTTATCCTGTAAAAGGCGGTTATGAAGCTTCTGATATTTATATTCAGACAATTACACGCTGTTATCTCTTTACAGTTCCTACTCTCATAATATAGTTTAAATCTCTGCATTAAAAATTAAAATAATAAAGATGAATAAAATCACAAACTCAGTTGTAACCAATAGGCAAGAGTAATGTTCTGCAGGAACACATTCACTTTGATCACAGTCACATCTTCCTGTCATTTCTTTATCCTGTAATAGGCGGTTATGAAGCATCTGATATTTATATTCAGACAATTACACGCTGTTATCCCCTTACAGTTCCTACTCCCATAAAATACTCGCAATGCATGTTGACCTTTAAACCTTAATTTAACTTTCAACAACAGATATTTCAGCACAATTAATGTTTTTGTGCTGATTATTAATTGTCTCTCTTTTCCGTCTGTCTGACGCGCGTGCACGCGCCCGCCGCTCATTCAGTAAAGATTCAAACTTAACACGGACTGTCAGGAGGGACCTTTATGCAAAAATGGAAATGCTCGCATGAATTTGTGACATTTATACATAAGGATATGACCGTAAACTGAAAGTTTTTGCGCTGAGGACGCACACGCATCATCTGCCAAAGCACCTGACAGGGCAAGCCATTACGCTGATGCTTCAGCTTAAAGGGGTCATATGATGCCCATTTTCCACAAGTTGATATGATTTGGTAGGGTCTTAAAAAAAAAACACCGGGTGGATTTTTATCATTATAGGGTGGCTGTGTACACACACTGCCAACACACCTTTCAGTTCAAACAACTTGTAAAAGTGCATGTAGCATCCTATGACCCCTTTAAAGCTTAAATAAAGAATTCTCATGTTTTGGGCAGCTTGGATCATGTAACTCTCCCGCAGCATTTCATTCTGTTTCCTCCACTATTTTTAGATGCATTTTGTCCATAGAAACGCGTAATTCAGCCCTGTAATTAGACGCAACCGGCTGAAGTTGGACGTGCACTGTGGGTAGACCCGACTAATCGATAATGAGAATCGTTGTCGATGATTTTCATAATCGATAATTATCGATTTTATCGATTAGTTGTTGCAGCCCTACTTACAATAGAACCGATTACATATCTGACATTTTAAGCACATCTTAAAACAACACAAAACATAATTACTGATTCACTTAAAGGATTAATATGTATCTACTTATTTCCCTCCTCACCTTTGCAATTTTTCTACTGCTTCAATGTCAGTTCATTTCTCAAAGCAAAAACATTGCTCATTGCTTCTTTCCTGTGGCCAGCTGAAGGTCAAACATCATTATCCTGTTCTATTGCTTTAATTGGAAGTCGTGCAACATTCAGATGGGCCTCATGTGAGCAAAAAAACAAAACCAGAGAGACAGAAGGTGTGTGACCCTTAGGGGGCCTGTGGCAATGCTGCAGGGGATCTGCCAATTATCTCTAATTACTTTCTATGGGGGAAAAGAGTAAATAATAGTACAAGAAAATAATTATCAGACTTATTGTATCGGCCAGAATTTGAATATCCTTGCATCTCTACTATACACTTGGGCAGTGATTTTCAACCAGCAGGCTGGGGCCCACTAGGGGGCTTCAAGATTACTTGGAAATTATTCAAAATTATGTAGGCATTGAATATCATTGAAGATTGAGATCCACTACACTAAGGGTTCATTTGACTGTACTGAATTTCACAAACAGTTACAAAGACATGCCAAGTAACATTTTAAATTAAACATAAAAATTGTAAGAATATAATATAACTGAAATAATATTTTCTTGTAAATCATACTCCAATCATTTTTGTTTTACAACTGCACAAAAGCAGCATTTTTTAGTCTAGCAAACTAGCAAACAATTATGCACTCAAACTGGACAAAAAAAATCATTTTTGCAATAAATTGTTTTATCATACAACAGTGTACCCTGAATCTTTATCCAGTTTCCAAGACATAATATGGAAACACCATTCCAATGCTGTAATGTAACTTTAATATAAGAGTACACACCTCTTTCACACCTGAACTATGAGTCAGCCTAGCCCAAAGCAAAGCAAAATGTGACTTTTTGATTTAATTCTGCACAAATCATGTTTTGCAATGTTTACTTGTTCGTTGGAAAACAGTTCAGAACATGTACTGCAAGGTTCTCTAACCGGCAATGCATTCACTGGGTGTAAGGACGAAAATCGACCTTGAACACCGCCATTGGTTATGCACTGTGCCATTTCATTTAGAGCTACCTTTTTTGCACCTTTAATATCTGCAGGGTGCTTTCAATGCCAGCTAAGAATATACACCCTCAGTGTGAAACCACATGACAAACGTGTCTTACTCATACTATAATAGGGCTTTTTATCTGGACCATGTATTATAAATTCGATTAAATTAGAAAACTCATTTTCTTCATCATACTAGAAACCCATGGACTGCAACAACATCTGATAAAATGAAGGAAAGGTTCATATAAAGGACACCTTCCTCACTCCTTCAAAGCTAATAACCATTACTTCCGATAAACAATATAATAAAATTTGATATAAGCGGTATGTTTAGACAAACAACTGAATTTTTCTACCTATTTTATAAAATAGATGACTAGACAACACCATATTTTCAATAAATACGAACATGTCTGGAATTAATTTTAATCAGCATATGTATTCATGGTGCATTGAGGATAGCTAGTATTGCTATAAATATTGCTGGGAGTCTAAACCTCAGCTTTGCTACTTAATGCCTGTGAGCAGAAATGGAGATGGATTGTGAAAGATAATATCATATCATATCCCTGGGCTTTGGCAAGGCATTTTCCTCTCCATAAGCTTCTCCATAAGTGTGGGCTTTGTCCCTCCCAATGGAAAAACGGTATTGGAGAGGCAATGGGCTGTCACTTCTGCCTCAGAAGTCCTGGGAGACGAATTAGGTTGCTCTGATTATGGAGACAGAAGATTCTTCTTCTCTTTTCATGTTAGAATATAACTTTTTTAAAGGTACATCTCAAAGAGTTCAACTGCTCGTTATTACAAATTATATATGCTAAGATTTACATCATAATCTAAACAACGGCTCTTTTGAAATCTCAATTATTCAGATTTTATCACAAATTCTGATGTTAATAAGGCTCTCCATTGCTGTGGATAGGACAGTCCACAAAGATGAACCTCAACAGAATGTGCAACTGTAAGTATGGCAGGCTTTGCACAGGAGTCTTGAAAAAAAAGGTCCAACCAGAGGTAATTCTGAGGTGATTCTACACTAACAGAGCCACCTAGTGGTGCATGGATGATTTTCTCTGTAAACAAACCAACCACCCACCGCTGTGCAATTTTCATTGCCCCTAATACTGAGAAAATGGCTTGATTTTAAAAACTTTGCATGAGGCAGGGAGGCTCACGTGTGAATGCTGACGGGAAATAATGTTCAAATGAGCAAACTTTGAAGTTGTTCTACTCCCTTATCACTGAAAACCACACTACAGCGGGACGGTTCGGACTATGATGCATCTATCTATAATGAATGAATGCAATAAGAGTGATGCTGTTATATCTGGCATTCCTCTCCCCTTATACTGTTTTCCACTGGCTAGCTGGCAGGCAGAGACTGCTAATTCGTAAACATGCCATAATAACAAAAATTAAAGATGAGCCTCTTTTCTCTGCACAGAAAAAGAGTGTCAAGAAAACATCAATAATTCACATCTTACTCTCTCTCTCTGCTCTCTCCTTACAACTGTTTATTAGCCCAGCTTGTTAGACAGTACACTAATGAATGGCTAAAAATGAAAACTTATCATGTATTTCTCATCTCTAATCCTAAATGATAATTATAGAATTTAATACAGACAAATAGACAAGTTCAAACTAAAGGAATTAGATTTGGCTCTTCAGTAACTACAGCAAATGTCATGTGTAGCGGACAAAGTACATATCCAGGGTTAAAGAAAAGGTAAGCCACTTATGAAAAAGACATCTGCTTTTGTGTCACGTATTTGCACTCCAAGGAATATGAAAGAGAATATTAATGCTACCATTGTTCCGCACAAAGATGATCTAAGCAGCACCTGGAGGAGAAGCTTTAAAGGGACAGTCTCATTTCAAAGGCTTAATGTACAAAACAAATGGATAAATACTTATATAAGAAAATGCTTAATGCATTATTTAAGTTAATAACAATGACTAGAAAAATAAAACAAACACCAATGGTTGTTCTTCAGTTCCTCAAAGCAAGTCAAGTCACATTTATTTATATGATGCATTATATACACACTCTTTCAAAGCAGCCTTATAGTAATGAACAGGAAAATAACTGTTAATATTGTTAAAACTGTTAATAAAATATTATGAAAAAAACATGCATTAAAATAACTTAAGATTACTTATGTGGGCAATAGTGCTTTTACGGAGTGTCTACTAAACTTACAAAGACTGTAAGAATGAAAAAGTTTATAAAACATTCTGCTTCTTTTCTTTATTTATTCAATGTACAGTACAGAACAACCTGTACCCTACATGTAAAGAAAACCTGCTTAAGTAAGATCATTCAATCAACAAGGATTCTGAAAATGAATAATAGCCTATATGCACAAAACTAAACTAATTTGCTTTGCAGAATTGTTTTAACATGTCTCCTAGTACATAAGACTGCAAATTGTATAAGTCTAAATCAATTGTTCGTTCTCTTGGCTAGATAAAGGACAGGTAATAATCCCACAATTGCCCAAGGCACTACATTAAATCCTCATATATTCAAGAGTTGACACTACTACAATCAAACTGTCTCGGTAAATTACACAGATCACAACAGGTGAAAACGAAGATTGCACTTGACTGAAAACTGACACTGTCCGCATCGACGGGGTTCTCAGGACTGTACAGTGATACATAATTGATCGTTTGCAGTAAATGAAACAGCTGTGAGATTGACGAAACCGAGAGCAATCTGTCAACACTGCCTCGTGCCACAGAAATGTACCTTTTTGGGGTCATCACTGCTTAAGCTTAAGAAAGTGATACTGATGAGGTCTCTCAAATTAAACGCCAGGTATGATACTATGAAGTGTATTTACTGTTCCTGTGTCCCTTATCATGTAAACATCACAGCACGCAACACATTCATCGAATTCGCGCTACAACTGGCTTTCGTGCGTCACAGCGTCAAGAAATCAGAGAAAGTGTAACGCCGCCAATTCATTTTAGAGTACGAGGTATCCGGTCTACTAATGTTGTTAGTGTGTTTAACAAGTATCTCCAACAGTATCGAGAGAAGGGTTAGTTTGGAGCCGCGCGTATCACCGCTAAACAAACTAGCACAGACTTTGACTTCGTTTTTATAAACATACCTGTAACTCTAAGCTGTAGTCCTCGTATAAGTGTGACGGGTATACGGTCAGATGGTGTTGCACTTGGAGAGAGAAAGTGTAATCCATTGACTGTATGATGTGGGCGCGTGTGTAGAATAGAGGATGCTCGTGTACAGCTGCCTGCGGTCCTTTAGTTCAATTGCAGAGCGTTCTCCGCCCCGCCGTCCTCCATTGGCTGGAGTAGTTTTTTTTTCTGCAGTAGTGGCTTTACAAGCTGGGATTTATAACAAGACACTAGTGCACAAATGAGAAAGATCAGAGATAAGATGAATGATGAATGTCAATTAAGTCAGCAGATGTATTTTGTTGCTATTATGCTTTTAAGTAAATACTAGTCACTTATAGAAAACAGACCGGAGCAGCAATCAGTTCTGCACCTGTTTTATTACATTTTACGTTATTTAGTTAATACAGGAATAGTTGGCCCAAAAATGAACATTTGTTGAAAATGTACTCCCTGGGACCAAGATGTAGGCTAGATGAGATCTGAGCAGATTTGATTAAATTTGGCCTTACGTGGTTACACTTTATAATAAGTATACACTAATAAAGTAGCCTATACTTACAGGTTATTTGCCAACTATTATATAGTTAATTCATGGTTTATAAACTGTAGTTAATTCATTAATAGAATCTTTACAAATAGTGAGTTCTTCATGCATCGTCGCTGTAATTAACCAAATTATTATTTTTTAAATGAGTTCATATGTAAAGAGTTAGATAATGCTTTGTTAACAACTTATTAAATAGTTGTACATTTAGATGAGGTCATGGAAAATGGGAAAATGTCATTGATTAAGTGCTGTACACCAACCTTTAGCTACGTTTACATACAGTACAGTATGTACATAATGGTTTTTACAGTTTATAAACTGTATATTATGTCCCTTAACCCTATAACAGAAAGTTGTATACCGTTTGTACTGTATAAAAACATGTTTGAAGAGTCCCTGTAAACCACATATGCAAATGTGTGTGTCCTACATGAATTTGTAAACATTTTAAGGGACATTGAATATGAATGCAACTAATGTTCAATAAAGCTTGGTTTATAGCACTTTAATTTGGTTTATAGCACAGTCATTTCCCATTTTCCGTGACCTAATCTAAAATGAGAACTACTCACTCTTTATTAGCAATTAACAATTCTTTGACTTTTAATAATAAGCAAATTAATAATAATAATTTTGTTAATTACAGTGATAATACATGAAGAACTTACGGTAGCACTTTAATATAGGGACCAATCCTCACTATTAACTATTTGCTTATTAGCATGCCTACACTCTAAACAATGCTGGGTTAAATACAACCCAGTGCTGGGTAAAATAGGGACAAACCCAGCAATTGGGCTGTTTTGACCCAGCGGTTGGGTTAAATGTTTAACCCAAACTTCTGGGTAGTAACCCAACCGCTGGGTCAAAACAACCCAATTGCTGGGTTTGTCCCTATTTTACCCAGCACTGGGTTGTATTTAACCCAGCATTTTTTAGAGTGTATTACTAACATATTTGCTATTTATTAGTACTTAAGTTATAAAGCGCATATTCTGCATGACCATATTCTACATCCCTAATCCTACCCAATACCTCAACTTAACAACTACCTTACTAACTATGGTTACACTTTATTTTAAGGTGTCCTTGTTACAGTGTAATTATACATTTAAAAAATGCTGGGTTAAATACAACCCTGTGTTGGGTAAAATATGGACAAACCCAGCGATTGGGTTGTTTTGACCCAGCATTTGGGTTACTACCCAGAAGGTTGGGTTAAACATTTAAACCCAATCGCTGGGTTTGTCCATATTTTACCTAGTACTGGGTTGTATTTAACCCAGCATTTTTTAGAGTAATTAATTAACTACATGTACTTACTATATGGTTAGGGTTAGGGGTTTGGTTTAGGGTTACTTGCATGTAATTATGCATAATTGATTGTTATTATAATAATAAGTACATGTAACAGGTCTAACAAGGACACCTTAAAATAAAGTGTTACCCTAAAAAGCAGCAAATTAGGTACCATAGTTCATGGTTTGTTAATGGTGGGAATTGGACCTTAAAATAAAGTGTGACCGAACTTACTATTTGTATAGAGTCTATGAATGTATTAATTACAGTTTATAAACTATGAATAAACGATAAAACAATAGTTTGTTCATTTATTATTATTGTATACTTATTAGTGTTACCCATTACATAACTTGCTTACCAATGGATCTTCTGCAGTGAATGGGTGCCGTCATACAGTTCATACAGCTGCTAAAAGCTGTGTTGTAAAGTAAAAAGTTGATTGTCTAAAAAAAAAACAAAAAAAAAAACAAATAAATAAACCCATCATTTAGACATTTTTAGTTTCAAACTGTTGTTTCCAGCCTATCCACACTTCAGAGCAATATTTGAGGATATTGCAAGATTTTACCTGGTGCCCCTTGCCTCGCAGCCCATTCCACCAATAATCATTGTGTTTAAACATTCACACAGAAACTGCATGGCTAGATATTTCAAAAGTGCATATGAAGAGAGAAATGTAGGAGTATATGTGACTATTGGGTGTTACATTTTCTTATTTAAAAAAAGCTGATGATAGTGAAACGGTAACACTTACAATAAGGTATCATTTTTTAACATTAGTGAATGTATTAACTAACTTGAACTAATAATGTACAATACATTTAAGCCCAGTTATATACAAACATTACTAAATTAGCCAATTCAAATTAAAAATACAATAAATACCCAAATAATACACAACTATAGCATAAAAATATTATTAAAACGTGTTATCATGTGACACGAAAAATCTCGGCTCTCTGGAACTCCAGACCTTTTTTTAAACTTTTAGACTAGGCTTTCTATAAAGTTTATTCACAAACTTTTACCTCATCTAGTTTATTTATATGATCGTCATTTATTACATCACATTTCCTCTGTCTTTGTCCTGTTTTTTTTTCGTCTTCTATTCTTTCTTTTTTTTTCTTCCCTGGGCACCAGAGGGCTTCGGTCTTTTTGACATAGTAATAATTTATTAGTGAACATCTATCACAATCAGGTAACTGATGTATGTAGAAGTGCGGCTGTGCGGGGGAAGATTCATCAGGCATCGAACCGGGGTGAGTCAGGAGAGCAATAAAATAGTTATGTTTTTGTGGGACGATCGCTTTTTTGTAATATTTTAAAATCATAGTATTGGTAATAAAAAAAAACTTTTTATGCCCCTAGCATTTGTCTATTCCACCTATGCCACGGGCCGGCCCTGGTTATACTTGTTATATATGTTATCACTTTAATTAGAAGTGCCACAATTAAATTGTGTTGTCTGTCACATAGGAACTACTAAACAGATATTTAGAATGTTTTTTTTTTTTTTAAGGTGCTGACAGTCAAAAAAAAGTGCTGACAATCGAAATGCATAACAAAATCTCTGTAAAAAAATGTAAAAAATTTGAACTGGGTAATCAAAAGTTGTACACATGGTTGTGGTTATCATGCCCACTTGAACACTTGGGCAAATACAGGAAATACAGTCATGTACAATAATTAGACAAGTAGTCAAGTGCAAAGATTGGAAGTGTAGGTATTGCAGGCCTTACATCTCTGCAATATTTTTTTTTAGTAGAATATTTAAGATAATATTTGGGTAAGATCATTCAAAATCAATTCAAATCAGTATTTAATAGAATAAATCAATATGTCCACTTATTTATTTATTTGCTGATCACCTTGTAGCAATTATTTTGCAATTTTATTTATTTATTTTTATCATGTCATACATTATTCATCACTGTAGTTGTAGTAACTACTGTTTGTTGTTGTGTTTTTTTTTTTTATTGAAAATTATTTTTTTTACAGCGTGGGCCTATGAATGAAGTCCTTTTCATATCCGATAACAGACTAAAAAAAATAATGTATGCCCTGCATTTTCGTGTGTAAATGTTTACCTTGAAAAGGTTCTAAAGAAAACATACTGCATCTTTTAACTCTGAAAAATCCATTGACCTTAGAGTGAATTTTGATTATGATTTGAAGTGATGCCAGGCTGTGTGGGGAGCAGTTCATCAGAATGACACTAAAGAGGATGTGGCCTTAGGCTAAACTCGACTTTGAGATCCTTTTGTTTTTGACTATTCGTCAGATAGACGGCCACACATCTGTTCACGTCAAATTAAAATTTCTTTTTGAAAAAAAAAGGAAAAAGATTCATATTGTGACATAATATAACCATCCACATTTAAACATGCCCAATTGATTTTGTCCCTTCTGCTCAACATTGTTTATGTTATGACATCTACTCATTATTGACGTAATTATCTCAATGAACGGTATTCTGTCATTCTGTCTGTGGCTCAGCGGTAGAGCATTGCGTTAGCAGTGCAAAAAGGTCATGGGTTCAATTCCCAGGGAACACACATACTGGTAAAAAATGTATAGCCTGAATGCACTGTAAGTCGCTTTGGATAAAAGCGTCTGCTAAATGCATAAATTATTAAATTATTATTAGTGTTTCTTGTCTACATGGTTTATTAAAGCATAAATTATTATCCTTGGGTTTCCATAAACGAATGAAAACTGCTCCACTCACTTCCTGTGTCTATAGAGTCACTCATTTTCAGGTCACCATGTCTGGTAACAAGCCAATGCAGAATTAGGCCAGTTTTACATGAGCTGTCACACACAGAAAATGTGTGAGCATTCACTCAACAAGCTTCAAAACCCCACATAAACCCAGTTTGAAAGGCTGTGCTCCAAATTTGTGAGGTGTATAATGTAGGCAAAAGTATGATAGAATAAATGGTGTGTGGCCTCTAAATAAAAATGTATTTTTATCCTCCCCATAGTCTGCTAGTTCCCCACTACTGTTGTGTATATACACATATGCACCTGATATATCTGGACTTTATTTCTTGCCATTTTTGGCACCAATGCTTCTGTCTGAATAAATGGTTTGACCATTTAAAAGGAACAGACAACTGTCTGGATGAGGAAGGGACAAATGTCTTGAGGATTCATTTGTGGACAGATTAGGAGCACAAAGCCGTTTGCAACTGACCAGCTGTTATTGCCGTGGTCTGAGTCTCAGACAGACTTCAAGAACTGTTTGACGCATATCGCAAACAAAAACGACAAGAACTTTGCAAAATCACAAGCTCAAATATTACATTTACATTTATGCACTTTAGCAGATGCTTTTATCAATATCCATGCTTTTATCCAAATACGATCAGTTGGATTCTTTACTGGTTTCTATGCAGAAGTTTTAATCCGACTGCTAGATTTATCACAGTTTGCAATTTTCATAGTAAATGGGATATCATTGAGCTTAATTGTATATTCAGAAAGCCATGAACTTGTGTGAGTAGATGACGGCTGAATTTTCCTTTTTACTTACAATTAATCAGAATAACTGAAAATAATGTAGGCAAATCTTTGATGTCTGGGCTACTGTAATAATTGAAAGAGCTGCATATCGTAAAACATCAAAAAAGAGCTTTCCAAAAATTAAAAGGGCTTAGGCATTACTTTTTAAAAGACAGATATGTGGGGTTGTTCATGTTCAGTTCTCTCTACACCAGAATACTTTTCAGTACAAATCCCCCATGTTAAGTATAATAATAGAAGGTTCTTATTTATATCAACCCAATCATAGCTCCAATAGATTCCTTTATTACAGTAAAAAGGCAAAATCTGAGTTCTAAGCCTACTTCTCATTCTCAAAGAAAACTATTGTGAGATTCTGGGGAATGCCTTGGAGAAAAATCTCCTGTGGATTGTATATTCTATTCTTCCTTTCTTATTCCACTCTTAGTCTCATAGCTGGCTACATTCAAATTCCCATCGGCTCATTTACATTCTCTACAGGAATTCTAGGTAAATAGGCATCTAGAATTCAAAAGTAGAAGCTGCTGGTTACTGCGTGACTTTCACTGTTCAATGGCCATCTCACAATAAATCACAAAGGCAATCAAAGCATTCACGGCAGATTGAAACGGCAGTGCAGTGTTTTTGTTTTTTGTTTTTTTTGTTCTGTGATTATGTTTCAGGGACTGTGAGAGCGTATGTGGAACAGCTGACAAGAGGGGAGACTGAAGTAATAAATAAGAATGGCTATGTTACTGAACCGATCGTCCTCTTCCCTTGATTTGTTTGATTACAGTGAAAACATTATGGTGTGTAGGCTACAGAGTGTGAGAAGGCCTAAATGGTTGAAGCAATTAAAAACTCTTTTTAAATAGAGAAAATAGAGAATGTGGGATAATGTGGTTCATAAATTAAGCTAAAATAAATATCCATTATATGTGAAAGCAGATAACATACAATTTTGCTAACTTAGCTAGTCATGTTTTGTATTTCATGCTACATCTGTTCCATGTTCTGGAGCTGGAGTAAGTTTCTTTAAGCCAAAATTAGTTTCTCCATGCCTCTGCCAGATCCAAATGTGACATGTCAGGACATAGACTTTAGACCCAGCCTGGGGTCCTTTACAGATGACACCCACGACCCTGTCTCTTGTACTATTCATTTTGTCATGTGGGGGTCATTAAAAAGCCATGCCCACTGTAAAAAAAAATCTACTGATAATTTTCTGCTATAGGACATCATCCATTAATTTTATAGACATACTCCAAAACACCTTGCAATACAAACAACAGTTTAAAAAAATATCATATTAATGCAGTGCATTGTGCCATATTTTTACAGATTTTTTTAGAGTGCATCTTGACTCAGTCAGTACTGACTCATTTTGGATCAGGAAAATCTGGTTTTGAGCAATTAAATATTAATTTTATTTAATATAATTTATTATTTATTTGCTCATTTTAAATGTAAAAGCTGTTAAGCAGGGTTAAGGGACTATACCATTTTTTTTTTTTAATGCATTTGATATATTGTAGCATAAGAGGTTATAGGATGATTTTTAGATCGTTTTTTTTTTTTTTACATGAAAATAGAGGTTTTGCCTATTGCACTGACAATGTGGTTACTAAGCTCAGTACCCAGGCATTTATGTCAGTTTTAAAAGTAGTTATCTTATGATACAGGTTACAGCCTTCTTGATAAGAACAAAAATGAGAAGATAACATGTGAAGAATAGGTTTGCTCTTTCATTCAGGCTTTAGGCAAATGCACCTCAAAAGTTAAGCTAATGTTCTGCTTCACAGCCACTGCACAGCTCGCTGCCTGAGCACACACACGCACACGTTTTCACACATGCACGCATACGCACACTCATACCAGTTTCCATACGGCTGTGGCTGACAGGGAACCAAGGTCACCTACAGTGATGTCACAGTTTCTTCCTTAGGCAACTCCAATCCCCCAACACAAACACAGAGAGAAAATAAAAAGAGGAGAAATGGGGGATGTGTGGAACTGATGGGCTATCAGTCCACTGGGGAAATTTTCTGTATGGTACATGCAGTGTGACAACTGATACAGCAATGGATTTGATCCCATTTTCATCCTTCATGCTTTGTAACTTAGGATGTAATGCAGGATTTAGCAGACTGTTCCAGGGAATATAGTAAAGCATTCAATAATAAAGACACATTCAACAAATTGTCATTTTGCACTTAATTTGACAAAAATGTGTTTCCTATGGAAGCTTAATGAGAGAAAGTGTCACAATTCTGAGTTTATATCTCGCAAGTCTACATTTTTTCCTCACAATTAATATATATATATATATATATATATATATATATATATTCTGAATATAACAGTGGAAATGTCAAGAACTGTTATACAAGGCACTTTATTTATATACAGCAGAAAACTGGTGAGTGCTGTAACCTCATTCACAGTGATGTCATGTTTAATGTAGCCGCAGGTGTCAAGACCTCATTCTTGGTGATGCTTGAAGTGGTTTCGGGCTGAACCCAGACCAATTTTGCTGTTTCCTTTCGAACGGTTAACATCTGGATAAGGAAAGCTAGTCTAAGATAAGCACATGAAGGCAGCATCAACCTGGAGTCTGAAGTGAAATAAATTCAGTTTTTAATTTAAAGGTAAGATGTCTTATAGTTGATTCCGCTGGGCTGTCAGTCACTTATGCACAGGTATTTTTAAAGTTTGATAAGTAGTAAGGGTGAATGAATACGCCCAAGGAAATTATGTGAGGAGATGTGATTTTTTCCCCCTCTGACACCATTCCAAGTGTGCATCAGTAGTGTAGTAGAATCAGGCCCTTGTGAAATTGAGGTCACGCAGCTGCAAGCTCTTGTGTGCCACCACTGGTGATGCTGAGGGTTGTAAAGGGAAAGGACAGCCTGTAGCGCTCTGTGCCAGTGTTCAAGGCTAATTCAATAAACATATTCCTGTGTGCTTATTGTTAAATAAATTGTTTTGTGTGATGTAGTCCTACTGTATAAAGCACATCAACAATACAGTGTGTTAGTATACAGACAAACTATATTTTCTTATAGCAGTATCTCTCATCATTGTCTCTATCAAGTTATAACGAGCATAAGAGATTGAGAACACTGTGGGCAGAGAGGACCAGGGCTATTCATACAATCTGCCCACAAACACCCACAGATCAATGTGCCCAAGAGCAAATACAGCATCCATCAAACTACACACATGAGGATGTGCTGGCTACGGTGGAGATAGATTATGTGTATAGAGATCAAGTACTATTTACAAATTATCATTTTAATTCCTCTATTAAAATGTTACCTGGAAACTGTAAGTTCTTATCTAACTGGATAAACTAAATGTAAAAATGCAGGGCCTTTTCGTTAACATCAAAGTAGGCTGTTGCAAACGATTTTGTCTCCCTCTTGTGGTGGTCTGGAAAAATATTGATTAACTACAAAAAGTCATGACTAAGGGTGGTAGTCAGGGGATGAGAGGAGGAAAACTGGAAGGAAGAGAGTAGTTATTGTGGATTACCACAGCAAAGTATAAAGGGCTTCCCACTTCGCACTTCATTTCATATTATTTCATTCCAAATCAAAGCTCTCACTTTCCCTAAACCACATTTCTAATCTGACTCCATTTAAAGAAAATCTTAGGAAAAAAACTATGAGCTGGAAACCTGAGTGAGGCATTCTGGGAATGCGTGGTGCTTGCAATTAGAGAAGGCAGTCAGAGCCAATGAGGTGCTGGCAGAGAACTGCATGATGGTAGCCAGCCTTGCCCAGAGGGATGGAGAAGAGCCAGTGACTGTGCTGTTAGTCTTGGAATCCCTCTTCATCACATACTTGAGCTCGGAGCAGCGAGAAGTCCCCATCTTCCTCTCAGAGGGAGTATCAGGCTGGGGTGTAAATGTCCAACAACGTCTCACCTCCTTGCACACTGGAGATCACAGTAAGTGAATCATAGTGAACAATCACTGCCTCGCCTGTCATGCCAGACAAGACAGTTTTCTTTTCCCAAGTAAGGCAAGTTTGTTCCCGGCCTGGTTGACTTTTGAAAATACAGTTTACAACAGTATAAATAATCTGCAATTAACAATCACCATGGGGGTGTAGAAACATGTTTGATGTATCACTAAGTTAAACAGATGTCTCTGCTCACAGATAGATGTTATCTATACAGTCAGTAAATTCTGTTGTAGAAAATATGAACCTTGAGGCAAATTTGTTCCACAATGAATGTATTTTTTTTCAATGGGGAAATGCATTACTGCAATTCTAATGAATTTTCTATAGAAAGACCATGTATAAAAGTGCACAATGAACTCTATAGTGAGGCTGAGCTTGGCTTTTAAGAGTGATATTAAGAGATAAAAGATAATTGTTCACTCAATGTGGTGGAGCTATTGATAACATAAAGGAAAAATTGATGGAAAAACAAAACTCTTACAAATGGGAGTGTTTTTTGTTGTTGAATGTTTTATTCACAGACTATGTCTGGGCTTTGGGTTTAATCTGTAAACTTTAAAAAAATAAAAAAATTTTTTTGCCTGTTATTGAGTCTATTTTATGAAATCAATCAATCAATCATACCACAAAGGGTTCAATTGGCAGTGCATTAAGAAAACAATTTATAATCACAGCTGTCGTTTGCCATTTAATTTTTTTTAACACCTCAGGCTACGAAGAGTACTATTTTCCATAATGTGTTTCTATTTCACATACATAAACAGATGGAAGAGTAAACTCCTGGCACTCAAATAGCTATGGATTTATCAACGGTAAATGTCAAATTGGCCATAGCTTCAGAAACAGGCCAATCTTCTTCATTTTCCATCTGCATTCTGTGATCTGCTGAAAAGCCATGTCAATCTCCACTTTTCTCCAACAGGGGGAGACTTGAGACAGACACTACTGTGGGAGTTCTGGTAAACTTCGGGGAAACTTAGATTCTCCAACAGATAAAATCTCCCTAGCATTATATGTTCCTCTCCCTGTTTTTTTTTTTTTAAGCAAGCTAATGTTCTGTCAAATTTAGAAAAATAAGGTCTTCTGAGATGGGTATCTTTCCTCAGTCTCTCTCTCTCTTTCCCTGTCTGACTAGCCATAGGCACTTGGAAAGATGATAGTTCTCCATCTCCAAGTTGAGCACAAAGAAACATTGTCCAGGAGAAAAACGCAGGTATGACTCTAGTTGGAGCTCGTTAGTTTGAATCTATTCTCAGTCCATTCTTTAATGAGAAGGTTATTTTTTGGGTGCTTCACATGTGTGTTCAGAAATCCTGTTTCATTATGTTCTGGATCCAGCTGGAACTTTGCATGCACAATGAAAAGAAGAGGCAAATTCATAAATTACAGCATAGCTGACCTCATAAAGGGATAGTTCACCCAAAAATCATCCCGTCAGTTTAAACCTGTATGACTTTCTTCTGATTAATACAAAAACAGATGTTAGGCAGGACACCCATGATGCTATTTGTGATACAGTTATGTGTTAAAATGGCCAGGGGCTGTCAAGCTCCAAATATGACAAAAAGACACATAAAATAATTCATATGACATATCGTAGATTTGTGTGAGGAACAGACCAAAATTCAACATAAAAGTCAACATAAATGTATACCCCCCTCAGCTGTGCCTCTAAATTCTCGTGTGAAAATTTAATGTTGCAATTGGTCATGAGATACATGAGAACCAACAATGTTAACATTATTAACATTAGGGGTGTAACGGTACACAAATATGACGGTTCGGTACGTACGTACAGAGGAAGGAATGACCGCGTTCACTCGCGCTCCGCTCTGCACAAATCTGCGGGGCGTCACGGCTCAGACACGGGAACCGGAGCTGATCGCGTCCGCTCTAGTCGATGCTTGTGTTGGGATTATATACCAGCACGTTTCTGAACCGTCCCAGAAGCGGCTCTCCAAGGTGTTTATACAGCGATCTGTCATGCCACATCAAAGACTGTCAAAACGCCATTTATTATTTGAATTTCCGGAGGAAAAAAAAAACTGTATTCGTTCGGTTCACATGCGTACCGAACCGAAAGACCCGTACCGAAACGGTTCGGTACGAATACGTGTACCGTTACACCCCTAATTAACATCAATCCAAAATCAAAGGTCTGACACCTTTTGAGGCACCATATTTCAATACGAATATGAATGACATTCAAGAGCTGCTGCGGTGAAGTTTTTCAGCGAACTATGATGTAAATTTCAGTCTGTTTCTCACACAAAACAACTTTAGAATGAAAACACTTAAAATATACCGTAGCAAAGGAGTCACCATTCACTTCAGGCTATCTCCGTTTGTGTTCCATGGAAGAAAGAAAACCATACAGGTTAAGAATGACTAGTTTTTGAGTAATCTATTCCTTTAAATTGGTATTTTACTAATAAAGAAAAATAATGTGAAACTTGATGTGTATAATGCATTAAAATATATCAAGCATGTATACCGTCAAAACAGACTTTTTCAATATTTAAATCGTAGAAGTGATCCATTAATTTTGACAGTCATGAAGATATGTAGTCCTCTGTCTGACCCAAAAAGCTATGCAAAAGTAGTCTTTCAAAAGGACCTGTCCATCATTTTGCACCAAAAACATCAGCACATTACTTATAGTGATTTTTGAGAAAGTGCTGTAGTTACTTTACTGGCACTATACACACGAACTAATGATGACTGAATGATGGAATGAGCAGTTTGTAGAGCATGTACATTTATGGCTCTGTGTGCGCTGTAGTCCGAGTGGGTTTAAGTGTGTTTACAATATGAATAAATGTGTGTGCTGTATACGCCTGGTATAAAACGCATTCTAACCATGACTCACCTCCCAAGCTCCACACTAAAATGAAAAATCGAGCCACGAGTGTGTTTCTGGTCAACGTTCTGCAGTCAGTTGTAAGTGGGAGCTGGGGGAGAATAATAAACAATAGTGGTCTGAGGTGCCCCAGGAGTAAAGCTCCGCTTGGCAGATCTGGGAGGTGCTTTATAAATTAGAAATGAGTCTTGCGGCCAGGTGCACCAACAATAGCTGCCTGAGCTGCTTAGCTGGCAAACCCTGTCCTCCCACACCCCCAACACTGACACTCTTTCGGCCCCCGTTTCTCTCTGAGCACCCCCTCTTCTTGGTGTGTAAGGGGTTCGGGACAGCTTTGCGCACTTGCGTTCATCTTAGTCCCGTCAGGAGACACCTCAAAGACAGAAGGGAGTTACAGAGAACGCCACGTATGTCAGTTACATATTCAAACCAAGATAAAGCTGCTTTTGTATGATCATGTTTTGTTCTGGCAAAGCATAAATTATATGGCATATATGTAATGTACAATTACTGCACATTTCCCTCAGACTGAAAGCTTTAGTGTGACGTGTTTCAATAAAACACTCGACTAACCTGTACATTTATGTCTCTGCAGTAATGCTACCATTTTATTTTCCCTGGTCACTTAACACTTCATTACTCAATGTAATGTTTATGGCTAATTTCAAGAGAGTTCAACCCCTTAACCTTCATTCCCTGTCTGGTTTTTGGGAGGCTTAAAGATGAACGTTTCAGGCTGTAAATTACTTTTACTTTTAGGGTTTTGGTATACCCAAAGGAATCCAACAATAGCAACACAGAACACTGAACTTTCAACTGAAAATCCTGCACTGAGGAAATTTCATTTTTTCTTTCTCTTGCAAACTCTAAATCAGTACACAGGAAACTGTTAAATAAAACCCTGGATTTGCCAAATTGCATCCTTTTTTCCAGCAACAAGAGACTAGACTGTAACAAATAATGGAACATTATGAACTACTAAAACAATATTAAATAGGTATTTTTCCCCACACAATCTTAATGTGGTTTTAAATTAAGTGTCTAATTTTTAAGTATGAAATTAATTTGTGATGAGGATTTGATATTATATATTACAAGACATATATCATATTATCAGTAAGTGACCTACACTGAAAAGTAAAGATTCCCCCCAAATCATTTGACTGTGATGTTTCTTCTGTTTAAGCTAGACAATAAACTGCAATTTGTATATATATAGTTTATTCCTATCAAGCAACAATGAACATTTAACAAAAGTGATTGACTAAAATATTTTTCACTAGCTAATATTTGTGATTAATGGCAATGTTACAGATATTTTCATGAGTTACATTATTATTTATTCAAGTCAGGAATTAGCAATAAAATGTATGTATGCCACAGAAATGGCACCACTTTTAAGATTGACATTTTGTTGGGATCCTCATATTTTGCTTGTCATGAGTTGTTTACCTTTGCTTCATGTGCTTCACCACAAAACTATCATTGCTAATCTGTCCGTAGGCTCCAAAGATTGTCTAGATAATTTGATTTAACAAATATGTTGAACTCTTGTCATAGAAATTGAATGAATGATATACACAAGAGAAAACAATTTTTTTCTTTTTCTTTTCTTTTCTCAGGTCAACTGTACCAAGGCATGACCAAAATCTTCACATCTACAGGAATTCAGTCGGGTCAAATGAGTCTGTCCACTTATCAAATATCAGAGTTGCTGGAAAGATCCGACCTCCCACATAGCGCCAGAACTCTGTTTTGGATCCATCTTAGCCACTGCATGAAGATAAGTAGCACTTACAGTTTATATTATGCCGTTAAAATTTGCAGATGGCTTTTTCCAGCTTTATCAGCATTTATTTAATCAAGATGTTGCCTATTATCTATTCATGGACATTATGAAGCAAATTCCTATGCAAGTAAGAGAGGAGCCAGAGACCAAATGGAGATAAAGGTAACTGGGAGATGCAAAGCACCTTAGCATTCTTTGATGCAAACATTTTACAGAAAGTAATCATAACATAATATCTGTAAGGAATCTAAACCATCATCATCAGACTGCTTCATGAAAGCACCGACTTTTAAGTAGGCCTATCATTTTGGTTTTGTAAATGAACGTGGTACAAGCAGGGGCATAGGAACGACCTAAAAAGTGTTAAAATTTTTTTTTTTTTTAGGTTTCAAATTCCATCAGCCTTTCTTCACTACATGACACAATTTTAAACGCCGTTTATACAGATAATTTCATATGTTAAACATCTGTCAATCAAGCGTCATGAATTAAAATGCATGTTTTTCATATTAAACTGAACATGGGCTGATAGTGGTGTTTGAGACATTATTGGTCATTCTGTGTTTCTGAAGGAGAAAAAGTAATAATGAGACCCACTTACAAAAGTCGAAGACATCTCTATTTTGCTCATGCCTTTTTCCCCAGGTAGCTCGCAAACTGTCAGCAGCCGAGTGTCTGTCGCTCCTGGCTCATGAATATTAAAACAAGTTCATCAAGCTGACATCAAAACGCGGATGGTAAAATGTGAGCACTAGCCAATGGGATTACCGTTTGTGCGTTAGTCCCGCCCTCAAACGAGGCTATGCACCTGAGTAGTCTAAAGTCAAACTTGTTGCAATAACTTCAAATGACAAAATGGCAGAAATTTAACTCAACGTACCATCTATTTTATGGTGTGTCGATCTTTTTGTATAATATATAACAACAAGGTAGTTTATCATAATACAAATAATTTAGATGAGAATGAATTTTAAACATATTACACAACCTGTTATATGGATTGCGCATCTAAATGATTTGCCCACGTATTTTTCTTGATCAAAACCATGATGTTTGTCTTAGCATATTTTCATAGCATTCATTATTATTCAAACTCATCTTGCTGATGTTTTGTAATTGTAAACTAATAAACCCCACTTGGAGTATGCAAATATGGTCTGTTAACAAAAACTAATGAAAAGCAGAATGGTGTTGTCTGACCTTTGGAAACAGAGAGAAAGTTTTAATCAAAGATTGTTACCTAACAAGGCAAAGCTGCATCCTGACTCTTTCCAGCCTTTCGAAGACCGCTGCAATAACTATGACGGGGATGAAACCACATCTGAAATACATTTTGCAATACTAGGTCATTTACTAAAACCATATGTCCAAAGATTGGTCTTGGTATTATTCCTGCATTTTTCATTCTTGTATGTTTTTCTATTGAGATGCACACCAAAGTAATTTGCTTTTTATTTCTTCCCAGCATTAACAGGAACTCTGCATTTATTGCTATTTTAATAATAGTTCTGTGATTGAACATCCCACCAATCAGTCTGAGGTTATGTAGTTGTCTCACTGATTGATTTAACATGTTAGTTGATCGGTTGATGTGGTTTATTGTTACCTTAAAAAGTGAGTCATTGTGCGGCAAGAGTGCTAGGCTAGACCACAAAGAACGGCTATTAAAATGTATTACTTATTTTCAGAGCATGCTAATGTTGAAAGGTGAAGAGCCATTATAAACATTAAAACGTATCACTTCATATGCCATTATTAAAACAGCTCTGTCAGCACCGACCGACATGCGTATAGCTGGTATGGATATGCCATCATCCAAGACCAACTCTGTGAAATCAGTTTGACAGCTGAAACATAAGAGATTTGTTAAGAGTTAGCATTTCATATCACAACCATATTGAAACAAATAAGAAAAGCATGCCTAGGTTGGGATTCTTCTCAAAACACTACATAGGTAAAATGAAGCATAAAAACAACAATTAGCTGTATTTGGCAGTCATGTCTGAGGATGCAGACAGTTTGATTAACTCTGACAGTCTATTGTACTCATCCATGCAATCGTTTCCAGAGCATGGCCCATAAATCATCTGAAACATGGCAGTGAAACTGGCGTTTATTGAACTTGTGCTCATTGTTGATAGAAGACCGTTGCAACATTCCAGACAGGATTAACATGCTCGAAAAACATGCAGTAAGAATGAATACTGCATTTTATTATATATTTATATATAAATGTATATTGTAGTAATTTCACTTTGTGAATAATTTATCTTGGCCACAGTACATGTAGTCTTTTCTCTGTAATTATGTACCAGTCTGTGTGTTTGGCCTGAACTTACCAGCTGCTACCTGTCATGGCATAGCCCTCATTATGAAAAGTCCCTCATCATACATCATAGTTCACAAAATTCACAGATCAACTAATATCAACTAAGCAAAATAAATGAAAAATAATCTGATTGTGCAAACTGAGTTTTGTAATGGTGTGATCGGGATGTTTTGTACATATTGACCACATAAATTCTCTGCATGGGACAATGGCTGTAAATGACCATGACATATATATTTACAAAATGTTTTCTGCCTAAAACTTTGAATTACTAGTTTAATAAAGTCTGGTGTGCAAAAGACATTAACATTTTTATAGTCTTTATTTTATATTTGTGCTAGAATTTTATGTACAAAATGATTGCCAACATAAAAAATGGGAATTGAGAAACATTCAAACTAATAGTGCTACGCCACAACAAGATTATAACTTTAAGGAAAAAAGGAAGCGACACTTCACGCAATTCGCACTATGCATTCTTAAATGAGTGGTGACATGCATTTTAGACAAAACTGTGGACTAAAATGTCAAGACCTCCTTTCACCTGCAACGCTAACAGCGTTATGCAGTAATAACAGTAGCGAGTTGTGAGATTACATGGAAAAATGTCTTGTAGCAATTAACATTTTTAGCAGTATTGTTTGTTATATGTTATTGAGTACTGTTCTTTTATAATAGTTTTACTAGTCAGAAAACAGTTTGTTCTACAGCAGATAAAGTATAGGCCTATGTATACAATACTCTATTATCAAACATGTCCATAATCAACTCAGTTATATGGGATTGGGCAGTTCAATTTGTCATAAACATGGCTTTAGCATATGCAAGCATATCCTATGCATATATATCTTGCCAGTAATTAAGCAAAGCAGACCTCTTATTCTTCACCAGAGTTAACAGAGAACTGCCAAACATGTTTGATGACTGAATGGTTCAGGTCACAGAAAAGTCTGTGACCAATGTACATTGCAAAATAATGTTGTCTGTTCAACTTGGAGTAACACTGGCAAAATAGACTCAATATGCCTAAAGAAATGGCTTATATGGTATGTACTTTCACAGTGTGTACAAAATTGTATCAATAAATTGCGAAGATGTTTGGCAGAGAACTGTGCATTGGAAATCTGTTGTAATATTTTTCTTAGAAAAGTCAACAATCAATTGCAGGTGAATTCTGATAATTTTACAACACATTATCAACAGTTTGGATATATACAAAAGTGATCAGTTGGTTGTAGTGGAGAGATTGTCTACTGTATCTTTCATTATCTTTTCAGTCTTAAATATATATACTGTATATATATAGTACATGAACAATGAAATAAAACAATAGTTTGCATTGTCTGGATGTGCAAGTTCATAAAGTAAGTGGGAGCTCTAAGAATGTTTATTTGAAGACATTCTCAAAAGTAGGGCACTTGTGGCTTTTGAGCTTTTTCATGGTCTTTTTGAACTCCTTGCTGGATTTGTCCCACTTGTGAATGCCAGTGAGAAGGTACTGTTTGTCCACCTTGCGTCCCATGATAAGGTATGTGTTTCCGAGATTTTCTAGCTGCGTGCAGGGGCAGTCGGCTCCGTTCTTCAGGTACAGAGTGAGTTTCTTCAGCTCCTTCTTCTTCAAAGGGCCCAGCTTTAGAGGTTTTTTCCTCTTCTGCAGGATCACCCTGCGATCCGTGTTCTCCCGTTTGACTTCCTTGATCTTGGTCTTTATGGCTAAAGAAAATAGAGATATGGATAAGGTTGAGAATATGGATAAAGAAAATAGTGAGAACTGTGATCAGCTTTCTGAATCTTCTCCAGTGGGTGGAGAGGAGACTGAAGATTACATCATCCTGCCAGTAAATATTAGTTTTTGGTATTTCTTCAAATTAAGCCTTGTGTTTATTTCCATAATGACATGTAGATTTTGAGCTGCCTGGAAAAGCCCCCACAATGTTTTTAAACACTGCTCCCACCTACTGCCTCTGTTGTGGTCTATGATATTGCAAAGCTTCGTTCAATCTTGCATTGCATCCCTGAACTGTGCAGTGCTCTCTGATCTACACAAAGTCATCTAATCCCTCAGGCCATGTGCTAGGTTCAGAGAGGCCAAGAAGGGTTTGGGTTGCAAGGGGTATCACTGGCGGTTCCCAAATGTCCAAGGCCATAAAAGAGAGATTAGACTGCTAAGTAATGCAGGGGACAAAAAGAGATGAAGGAATGGAGAAAAAAATTAGGAGAAGGTGTAATCAATATCAGGCCTGTCTTCTCTGCCAATGGTCTCAGGGCAAAGCCATCATGATACTGGTCTCTCTGTCATTAACTCCGTCAAGTTCAAGAAAAAGCATTGATATCCTTGCAAACCAAAACCGCTCTCATTGCCATATTCTTTTCCCAGGGGGCAAGAATGTCCCAAATTGCAGCTTCACTGCCCTCTGCCCCTCTAGACGTAACTGGATACTAGGTTTTGTTCCTTTGAATACCTCTCTTATAAGCTTAGGGCAATTAGTCAAAGGTCAGAATTTTTCTAGATGGATATATTGGCCGTAGGTGAAATGGTCCCCATTCAACTGCAACTCCACTGGAAAAAAGCACTAAAAGTTACCAGGGATGCACTGATAATTAAAATTCTGGTCGACAAGCTGAAATATAAATAAATTAACAATAAACACATAAATAACTCATTTTAAATGCTAGAAATGAATTTAGGCATCACAACTTAATGTGCAGTATGAAAACAGATGTTCATTTTGAGATGTGCTAAAGATCAATTAAATATAAATAATTCATCTTAAATTTTAAGATTAATTTTAAGTGACCGTTATTGGACTGCAAAGATAATCTAAATGTAAAAAAAGGGAAAATGAGCATGAACAATTAAATAGTTAATACCAATTGATACTGATAAATAAAAACCAATGTCTAATATCAACCTACACAGTTAAATAAAAAATATGGCCAATAACTCATATGGTGTATTCATCAATGTAACAGAAAATGGTTGTAAAAACCTCTGCAAAGATTTCATAAAAAATCATATTTTCCTTATCAGACTCTTGACTTTGGGGAAAACATGGGGAAATTCTGTCATGACCGTTCTTTTGACCATTTAACTCCTGGTTTTAATCTTACTCCACATTCTTAGATTTGCCTTAATCTGTCTGATCTGTCAGTAAACTCTCTTTAACCTGTTAATCTTTTCATTTCCTTAATCTTCCTATGCACGAGTCAGCTCCACGGTGGTCTTGCCAGCGTGAAACTTCAATGGCTGTTCCTCCCTCACACCGCCTCGCAGGTGATTTTTTTTCCCCTTCTGGGTTAACGATGGAGAAACATGCAGAGCATAACATCTTATCAACTTCAACGGTCTAACATCAGTGACCCACCAGTGAACTTCAGGCAGTCTGCCGCCTACAGAAGAATTTGGTCCAATTAGCAGGCCAATCCTGAAGACCCGTGGAAATGAGCAGACATCGGTATTGAGATTTACTGCTAATTATGTTTTAACAACCTGATCAGTCTCCATTGGCTGTCATTGAGCAGACCACAATGAAACTAAATCCTCCTCATATCCTCCTGAACCTTGACTTATATATAAATCCTCTGCAGCCTGGAACATGAAAAATATAATGCTTGATCATTGCCAAGGAAAATTAAAGTCCCCATTTAAGTCATGAGAGCAGCTCTTCACACTGTTACACTGTTATTCAAAGAGCTACATGATGAAATGCATTTTAGTCCTCAACCCATAACCTCATATCTCACACCTCCTCACTTCTAATTGACTCTTGCAGAAATAAGCCAGTCTTCCCAGTATTATTAGTGCACATGGAAGGGATTACAGCTTGATCTGAAGTCTATAAAAAAGCTTAGAGTTTGATGAAATAAAAAAAATGGTCTGAAGGTTAAAGAATTATCAAGTCAGGCTAGAAAGAGTCTTGCCTACCTCCCACAACCACTTTATCTTAGTCCAAATCCCACTTTAACTCCACCGTGAACTCCATTTGCACCTTGGGTTTGTGAATGTAATCCTTACAAATGCAGGGACATGGGTACAGTTGAAAACCTTCAGATGTGGCTTTCCAGCTAATACGTGTAACACCACACTTTCCGAACAATAACAATGGGAAAGCTATAACAGGTTTAGTCTCTCTTGTTCTAATCCCCAAAGGGCAAGCCACAATAAAGCACCATATAAATCAAGCCGTTTGAGATACCTTTCCAATCTCCCTCAAAGTGATAAGACAATATCAGTAAACGAGGGGGTGTTGACTAGCATACCACACTGCAGATACTTCACAGATAGATCTGCATCAGTAAAACCAGTTTACTGAACCATGTGAGGGTAGTAAGCAAACACTGCGCGCCAAGATCGCACATAGTTGCTGCATTCATACATACTACAAAAACACGAAGCAGCCACCATTTCCAAGCACAGGCGGTGGATCAGATTCTAAACACAAACACGGGGCAGATAATGTTTCAATCTCAGATGGTCCAAATAAGTACTTCACGCTTGAAAGCTCTGGTAAATATTTGATAAATAAGATATAAACAAAGAGAGCATATCTCAGAAATCGTGTGGTCACAATCAGTGTTCTTTCCAAACTGAAATGAATCATTTTGATAAAAAGCCGTGAAAGTATTTACATTTCATATGTGATAAACTATGCTTTAAAAAACCTTTTAACCTTTGTCCCTGATCTTTGACCTCTGTCATTTTGGAGACATGTCCATAGGCAGATGTAACGATGCCATAAACTCAGAAGGGAGAGTTTGGGCTGAAGCAATTCACAAACATGGCACCTGTGGCTCGGGGTGAGCTCCAGTTAAAATGGTGCTTTTACTACAGTTTTACTACAGGAAAGCTGAGCATGCATCACTGACCACGGGATAGACAGCCAACTAAAGTGTGTTAATGCGGTACTGTTTTGGAGAGACAGAAAAACATTGTTTTTCTTCTGTTTCCATATTCTTCAAATATCTGGGACTCAAACAAACATCTGGAGGGAAACTAAAGTTTCATAGGATTTTCTGAGTATCCAGGGCAGTTCGAAATGTCTAACAAGACAACATGTATCTAAACTTGACGGAGAGACTAATCTATACATTTACTTAATTACTTAAAGCAATGCTTCACAGCGTGAACCCTGTCTTCCTTCACTGTCTGTCTCTGGCAATATCCCGGAGAACTAATGTAGTGCTGAGGTCACAGAGAGAGTGTCAGTGGGGTCGGTTTACATAAAGCTGACCAGAGAAAGACGGCAGCTTTCCAGAGATAGCTTACCCATTTCAAACACTGAATGAAACTTTATGGTTTTGTCAGAGGCTAACCAAAACCAGCTTTTGTTTTCCTCTACAGAAGAAAGCAGGAAGTCACTGCTCTCCTTTTGTTGAGGTTAACTCCTGCTGTGATTGGCCTTAATGGCTGCAGTTATTGGCTCATTTAACAGTCATTGTTGTTAACCATCTTCAAATATAAATGTGCAGTCACACTGAAAATCCAATAACAAGAAATTAAACCCAACTTTCTTAAGATTAGGGAAAAAGACCACCAATGTACCAAAAGTTTGGGTTTTTATGATATTTTTTAATTATCTTATGTTAACTAAGGCAGCATTTATATGATCAGTAACAACATCAATATTGTCAAATATTATTAATATTATTTAAAAAAAAACATTTTTTATTTTAATATATTCTAAAATATAATTTATGTAAATTTAATTTAAAAAAAACAGCATTTATTTGAAATATTTTTTAATGTGATGCATTTCTTTACTGTCACTTTTGATCAATTTAATGCATGTTAAATGCATGTATTAATTTCTTTTTTTTTTATTTACTGTCCTTCTGAATATATTATATAAGAAAAAGCACTAAGCGTCCCAGACAAGTAACGTGATATATATAGAATGGACAAAATCCAGTAATAACGAGAAGGAAACTGTTGGAAATGACAACAAATATATACTGGACACTCCAGTTTACTCCAGTGACCAAAGAGTAAACTCAGACTTTGTCAGTCTCTGCCCAGAGGTCAACCCCTGGGCTGTTGTCACATCCAGACAGGAGAGCAAACATCCCAATTTAGAGCTGTTAGTAACAGCCAAATAAAGACTTTAGTGCCTCTGTGAATTACCTCAATTCATTAGTTAAACAGTCGTGGCCTCTCAAAGGGTAATCCAAGCCATGACATAGATTTACAAGGGTTGAAACATTCTGCTGCTGCTGTTTTAAGTGTTTAAAACCATTGCATTGTTCTATTAAAAGTGGATTTGGCAGTCAAGACAGTCAAATATGTGCAAAATAACAAAATCGTGATCCAGTGATTCTAAAAGTGCTTGAATCTGTCCCAAAAGCAGTGTTAATGGCCGTGAAATAAAATATCATTCTGGCACTCAACATTCATGGATAAAGAAAGTTATGACTCAACATGATGACTTAACACTGGTGAAAGGTTAAAACTAAACGAGATTTAATATACCGGTAAGCAAGTCATTATAAAAAAAATTAATTTCTATGGTTTCCACTCCTGGAAGAATAAAGTTTTCCCTCATTATTCTAACACAAGACCATGAGAACTAAATTTACGATGAGCAAAACATTAAACTACAGGCATCTGTATGAGGCTGCTGGGGAAGCTGAAGGAATAGGTGAATACCTTTGGTTCAAGACTGTGTGGTTTTGGCTGTTCTTTCAAACTAATATATATCAGTCTTGGATCTCTTGCATGCCTACTCCATTTCCAGAATACAGAAGATGAGAGGGGAAGATGGGCTGCAGTCTTGGCACGTTCAGTATGTGAGCGCAAAAATACAATGAATGTGCGTTTTTTCGGTGCGTAGGCATGTGTGATGTATGTACTGATGATGTTCTTACCAAATTCACTGGCGCACATGTGCTCCAGAATCACATCCGTTTTCATTTCATTGTCACAAGGAGGACAAACTGGAGAGTATCCTAAAACAGAGGAAATGCTGTCAGAGAAATTCACCATCGATATCAAAATCCAGAGTCATTGTGACCAAATGTTTTTGTCTTTTGTCTACTTTGGGGTTTGTCCCAAATTGTTTTTGTGTGCAACTCTTTGGAAGGTTTGCAACTGGCTTTTAACAGCGGGGAACCAATCACAGTGCAGTTTTCTTTCAAAAAGAAGAGAATTCAAACTTGTTCAACTTTCTCTAATTATCTCCCCGTCAGGCAAGCTACGGGATTTTCTCCTGGCTTTCTTCTATTTTTGTAAGACATTCAGTGCTTTGAATTGTTAGTATACTTCTTTTGTTTGGCTCCGCTTTTCTCATAACACTAAAATATTAGAATCAAGCCTTTTTACATAGACATAAAAATGTTTGCTTGTTTCTTTCTTTGCCTATCACATGGTAATTTGACATGAACAAATTTGATCTGCAGAGTTTACATTTGTATATAAACCATTGTTACAAGTTATGCAGGTTAGAAAAAGGAGGCACGGGACAACACCCCAATAACTGGGGCTGACTGTAATTAGGACAACTATTGTTCCACAGATGCCTCCCTATAGTCATGGAAACAGAGAAATTAACCCTTGAAAGTAAATTATCTTAGTACCTTTTAAGATTTAAAATTAAATTCTATTAAAATTCAAGCAAATTGTCATTATAATCTACTTTTCTAAAACTTCCGTCTGTCTTTATTTACGCTATTTGACAAGACTTTGATTTAATTTTTGGTGACTAGTTGTTTTTTCATTTGCATCTATTTAACAGATTATTGTGGAAATTGCACTCAGGTGAAAAGTGCTTTTAAAGACAGCTGTTGGCAAGGAATTTCAAAAGTTAAACAATTTTATGCCCCAAGTTTTCTGCGTAATGCAAATTATCACCCACTTGCAAGCTGCCAGTGGATCAAAATTGTGCAAAAACTACTATTTTAAAGCAATGCTGCATTTTTGTATGGTGATATCGGCAGTAAACTTAAACTACCCTGCAGAGAGTTTAAATTTCAGTGGCTCCTGTTGAGTGTTACTTTCTCCACAGGCATTATTACCACAGAATCACAAGAAAACAGCGGACAAATGGTTAGGGCTTAATCCCTTGTAGAGAGTAGGAAGAGAGGAAATCCTTTCTTCTCTTTAACCCGGCACTGCTTGAAGCTTACAGTGAGTCGATATGCGAGGGAGGGTCTAATGTATCTGTGGCATTGGGTTCATTTGACCATGATGCTGACAGCATGTGATAACAGCTGATGGGATCTCTGTGGGGTGTTATTAATTTAACTTCTCTGGTATTCCGACTTCCAAGCCACCATGCTAGTGATCTCTCACTCAGGACTGTGCGTCACTAACAGCAGGCTATATAGGGCAGATGGCTGAAGTCACAAAAGTATCTTCTCTCAGTGTGGTACATCGTTCTGGCACAGTCTGTTCATTCTAAAACACCATGTTGTAACTTTTGAAATGGAAATTCCCTTGTAATTTATGAGCCATCTACATAAGCTAGTTGTACTTTCCCTTGTCTGGGACATACAACTATAGGGCTTGAGTGTTTCCATAGGGAAAGTCTGACTGGTGCCAGATGCCCTGACTTACCTGGTAAAACGGTCCGCATGACTACAAGAAGATACACTAATAACCTACCTGCTAACATACCTAATTTGCTTTAAATTACAGGGGAGGTTTTTAACAGGAGTCTTTTTAAGAGTATGGAAATTTATTTATTTATTTTCTAACCACGGAAAATTTAAATTTTCTGCTTTGGTGCCACCAGTAAATAAAAGCAGCTGTTCAAATCTCTGTCTTTGCCTGAACTAAAGTACTATCCTCCTATATTACCTTACGGAAAAAAAAAACTGTTATCAGGCACAGTGGGGAAGCCTGAAAGTTTTTGCTGGTGTCGTATTGAAATAGCAATACATTTACAGAAATAATAGGGGTACTCATGAATACAGTAACTAATTTTAAGTAATTATTGCTGCCTGCCTACAGTGTATTTTTTACAAAGGCAAACTGCACTAAAGAAAAGTATCTATTCTCCAAATTAGGTGCTGCAGTTGCGAAATAACACCAAATAAATAGATATGTAATAGTCTGTTGTTGGAACACATCCCAGTGTTGTCCTGGAACTCAACTAACACCCTGAAATCAATTGCTACCAGCTGTTAAACAAGCAAAAACTCTGATATTCATCTATCATGCTTTACAGAGAAGCCACATCTCCTGCGTCCTCTATAGATGTTATTGTAAGGAACAAGTTACCTGGAAATGTTCCCAAAACTGAATCATTTGTCAAATCAGACACAAACGTGAGGTATTTGAGGGGCTGAGAGGCAACAAAAGGTGTGACAAGTCTAGATGAAAACCCCCAAATGGACACCAGTCCCTGAAATAACATTGCAACTGCCGTTAAAAAGTCTAGGTGTTACTTCTCACACACAGCAAAAGGTGAAAGGTTGTAAAGTAGGTAAAATTATACTAAATGTATACAGTATTGAAACAGTCAGTATAACCTTACATGTTTATCAGGATAAAAAAAATAAATCAGTATTTGCTAAATAATTAACAAAAACGTTTTTTGCATGTCAAAATATGCATCTTGGTACATTTATTTGACAGGTTTTTGATTAGCTACACATTTATTTGAGTGAAATCACACTTGATTTAAATGTATAAGTTTTCGTGTTAAGTCATTTGGACTTACCAGTGGGCTTGGAGGCCTCTGTGGCATTGGGCGCACTGATGCACACATCATCTTGCGGAAACTTCTCGCAAGTGAGCATCTCAGGCCAGGGGAACCCAAACGCTTCCATGATGGGTGTGCAGCCATCACGCACATTTTCGCAGAGCCAGCGGCATGGGTAGATGGGCCTCTCCAGGCACACGGGCGCAAAAAGGGAGCACAGGAACACCTGAGTGCCCGGGTGGCAGTTCTTGTGCACCAGGGGCACCCAACTCCCAGCCTGCTGCTTGACCTCAGCCATAGTCTCGTGCTCCAGCAAGTTGGGCAGCAGCATCTCGTTGTAGCCCACTCCGTGACAGAGCTTCAGGTCATCTGGGATGTCCACACACTGTGGAGGCTTGTCGTAGATACGGCCGCTATTGTACAACTCTGCCTTCCAGGTATCATACACATACTCAGATGTCTGGCCCAACGAGACCATTGGCATTATCAAGATGATGATCCTCCAAAGCAACAAAGATGCAAGGGACTTCATTGTGAACTCCTAGTCAGGATCCCCAGTCAATGCAGCCCCCAAAGCGGTGAGCCTTGAGTGAAATGAAGTCCTCTTTGTCTAGAAAATGAGGAGGGAGAGCCAAATACCTCTGAATTTTATAAGACTCCGCAGTCAAAGTATTGAAGTTGTGGAAACTCCACCTCTGAAGCCCAGTAGCTGTTGCTGACTCACAAGGCTGAGTTGCTTGAAATGCGCTGCGCTCGAGACCAGGGGAGACCGAGACCGCCCCGGCGACCAATAGAAAACTTTCTGCAACTTTTGCTTCTCATGTGTCAATCAAAGTATTCAATGACCCAATGAATGAGCCAATATCCCCGCCCGCCTGCGTTTCTCTCACTCGCCTTCTGTGGAAACAGCTCTTAATAACTTAATTTCGATAACATTATTAGAAGCATTGAAATTCATGAAGAGCTACTCGCTGAAGGCTCGAGATAATTGTATTTAACATATTCTGAAAAGGCGTCAAGAGCCATTACCTGAGTAAAACGTGCACGCATTATCACGGAACTATGTGACTTGCCGTGCATTTTTAATTCCATGCAATGTAGTCTGCGCGGAATAACCTAGGCTACGTAATACTGATTTTCTTGTTAAACCGTCATATAGGTTAATTCTGTTCACAGAGCGAGCGTTTAAAGGTGTATATAATTTCATAAGACTTTACCTGCTCTGTGTTCGTGGTCTCATTTGTATTTCAACGAGCCAAACTAAGTTAAAATTAAATCGCCCGACGTGTTAGCTCTCCTCTGTGCAGTTGTTTTGCTAATCACATTGGTGAGATAATGAAGTCTGAAGATAGTTCAGGGCTCATTACCACCAAACTCCCGTTGTCAAGACATTTTTACAGCTAGACGGTAATTATAATGTGCTCAGCACCGTTTTAACAAACTAATAGTGTAGGAAAATGTTACGTTACAAACAAAATATTTTTTCAACTCTCTGTAGAAAATTAGGAAGCTGTCAGGATAGATAAAATGTGTTTCATAAGACTTTACCTGCTCTGTGTTCGTGGTCTCATTTGTATTTCAACGAGCCAAACTAAGTTAAAATTAAATCGCCCGACGTGTTAGCTCTCCTCTGTGCAGTTGTTTTGCTAATCACATTGGTGAGATAATGAAGTCTGAAGATAGTTCAGGGCTCATTACCACCAAACTCCCGTTGTCAAGACATTTTTACAGCTAGACGGTAATTATAATGTGCTCAGCACCGTTTTAACAAACTAATAGTGTAGGAAAATGTTAGGCTACGTTACAAACAAAATATTTTTTCAACTCTGTAGAAAATTAGGAAGCTGTCAGGATAGATAAAATGTGTGTACATTAAAACACATTCAGTCAAAGGTTATTTTTCCTTTCTTAGTTTATTTTTTAAAAGACGATTAAATTTGATTTTTTTTACAACAATTAGGCTATAGATATTTAACTTAATTTACTTTACACAGCACAATTTTACAGCACACACTGTATCATTTGTTACATGAATTTCTAAGGCCTCATACCTTTTACATATCTTCTGCCTTGTGACTGATAGTTCATACTTTTTTCTTGAAGTATAATTATAAAAATGTCCACCTTAAGGTTGTGGCATGTGTGTTTTTGATGGAAAATCTTTAATAATTTAATGAAGTAAATTCAAAATAGATTTTATATTGTTTATCAGTATTTCAAGATAAACATTTAGGCTACTGATCATACAACTAAACATTTACTAAGATATCTTAAGATCTTACTAAGATATATTATTGAGAGATATAAAGTGACAACTTATAGGCTATTTATATGCATTTTATGCAAGTAATCAGAATTCTCTTCTAAATCTTTTTAGTCATAGAAATAACAACCTCTGCAACAAATTGTATTCATTTTTTATTTTTATTTATTTTATTATTATTATTATTATTATTTTAATTTGGGCCTCTGAATATAACTGATTTTTACAACCATGACTGTTTTGACACCAGCATCCAGTATCATTATAGGTAACAATATTGCTACCAATACTGACACTTTTGATTTTCAACGTTTGACAAACTAATATATTTGATTAAATATGCTGACTCCATATTTGTTTATTTACTTCAGCAAGCTTCACGAAAATAGGATAAATAAAGATAACAGATACACTCTCCGAAATAAAGGTACAAAAGCTGTCACTGGGGCGGTACCTTTTCAAAAGGTACATGTTTGTACCTAAAAGGTCCTTTTTGATATTTTAAAGGTACATATTAGTACTTAAAGTGTACGTATTAGAACTTAATAGGTACAAAAGTGTACTTTTTGAAAAGGTACTGCCCCAGTGACAGCTTTTGTACCTTTATTTCTGAGAGTGTATGTAGTTTGCCAAAATGATTGAGAGAAACACCATAAGCTTCATTTCCACAAACACTACTTATGTATAATCTCTTATAACATGAAATACTATATGTTTCTATGAATTTGGTTAAACATATGTCAGTTGAGATTGCACTTCATCTGTGCTAAACTAAACAACATGACATGGGCTACATGAGGGTGAACATATCTGAAAGATATGGGGCTAAAACAGCAAAAGTGTCAGGAAAAGGGAGTGCTGGCTTATCGGAAGAAACGATGTGAAACCCTCAACAGCTTTTCGACTGAAGCATTTTTCAGCCAGCACCTTTCCAGAGAATTTCTTGGCCGGCGGGTTGGCTGGCCTGGGAGTTTAGGGAGTCTCTTAAGCTGAATAAATGAATGCCTTTTCTGTTTGTATAGCCTCTGGTATAGAGGGAAAAGGGCTTGATCAAGCTAATATCACACTGAGAGATGCCTGCATGAATTCTAATTGAATGGCTGTGAGTGGAAAAGTGACCCAACAGTAGGCCTCTTAACATAACATTTAAACTAACAAAGCAAAACTGTGGTGGTTGTATTGAGTGCCCATTGGACCTTATGCAAAGTGGTTTCCTCAGCCATAATAGAGATCATTATCAGTAAAATGCGCATGCGGGTACACG
This sequence comes from Sinocyclocheilus anshuiensis, assembly GCF_001515605.1. Lineage (NCBI taxonomy): Eukaryota > Metazoa > Chordata > Actinopteri > Cypriniformes > Cyprinidae > Sinocyclocheilus > Sinocyclocheilus anshuiensis. Next base: position 1,514,696 of record NW_015555744.1, on the reverse strand, counting down.
AAAGGTCTAATCTTATACTAACCGCAGCACCTAAACACAACAATTTTCCTAATTTAAAGGAGAATAGATGGCTAAATGCAGGAATGTGATGATGCATAATGGGAGGTCTTTGTCTTCCCTTTGTAGAGTTCCACACCCATGTGTGAAAAATAAGAATCTTAATTAAGTTACTCAACAAATCGCATCAGGACTAATTAAACCTGTGTCGCATGAATTCCAGAGTAGCTCATGTGTTCTGATAAAGTGAAAATACGCATGCCACTTCATTTACTCACAGCTTATCCCACTTTAATATAATTGACGACTAAGGCCTCGTTTAAAATAATGTTGTCCTGACACTTCCTGGGGAATTCACAAGATTGTATACCACATTTCCACATTTTACACCAACCTGTGAGTTCTTGTCTGCATGTGTTGCAAAGCCAATGACTAACATTTACAGATAGCTTAAACTTTCATGTCGGGATGAGGAAACAGAGAGAGAGAGAAAAGGAAATAGCCGTTCTTACACTCCTGTTGATTTGGGCTGTGAGATTCATTTTTTTATATGTCACATGTCAAGTTATAAAACATGTTCACACTCCATAATCACTCAGTAGGGAGAAAGCCGTCAGCTTTACCGTAGAGAAACTGATTCTGGTTTATTGCTCATCTCTCAAGACTCAGCTGGACTTGAATCGGTTGCTTAATTTGTGTCTTTGTTAAGGCTTGTCAAATGAGTTGAAGCAGAGTGTCATCCTTGTGCCTTTTGGGGGTTGGCTGCTCTGTAAATCTTTAATTTTATGGTTTAAACTAGGCCCAAATTACAAATTAATTATAGCCAACTCTTTCTATGTCACATTGATTGCCAAGGTGGATCATAGCAACCATTATATTTACAAACAAACAACTAGTTTATGTGGGAGCTTTGTGGGAGTAGGAAAAAAGTAACTGCATAGTGAAAAGGAAATTATGACAGTTGAACGTTAGTACTCAAAAACCCCTTGAATGTGAAGCCATATGAATCTTATGAAGAGGTCTCCGGACCCTCAAGCTGATTTGGGTGATGTATTTTAAGTTGATCTTAGCAGGAGACAGCATTTAAAATATTCATTTTTAATTGGGCATAGCAATTGAATCCTTTTTCTGTAGCCCACCATAACATCTCCAGGGCTTTTCGGGATAAAGAGACAATATATCCACCACACTGCACCGCAGGCCTTCAGAAAGTTTGCCAAAAAGTAAAAGATGGACTCTCAGACATTCGCAGTGTTCTCTCCAGCCACCGGCAAGGATGACAGATTGATTTGCACTGAGGAGAAAAGAGGAAAAAGTGAGGAGCAGTAAAACAAACATGCTGTTACTTTTCTTTAACAGCTCAAAGCCAAGGAAAGCAGAGAAAATCCCGTTGCCTCTGAAAGTACATTTAGGAGCCTGTCCTGTGACGGTAGTAACATTGCAACTGATAACTGCTCGTCTACCAACCCTGCTTTTTTTTTTTACACACAGCAATGATATCATAATCTAACCTCACAGGTATGATTACCAGCTTGCGTCTGATTAAATCAGCTCAGATTAGATGTTGGCGTTTTTAAAATTTTATGTCTGTTTATAATCACAATACAATGACAGCATGGATTATAAACCACTTTTTACAAATACAAGCCAAATGGAGCCAAACAATATGACTGCATTTTATCTTCTAAGCCACTTGCAAGCTTTACCATCCATGATTTTGAATATTTATTTGCAAAACAGCGGTTTTCAGTAAATGGGTTGTATATTGTTCAAAAAGGGTCACAGACAACAGGGATTAAACAATGTTAAATGCAAATAATAAAATTCAACCAACCAGTCAGGATAGTTAGGCTTATCATAAATAAAGGACTTATTTGAGTTTTAAGTTATTAGCCTACATCTCTCAATCACAGGAGGCACTCATATCGAAACGAGGAACACCGCAAACTGAGTTTTTACCAAATCCACGTCAGAACATCATAATAAATATTGGGAACGAGTTTGTGACTGGGAGGGAATGCTGGAGCTCAGAGCCATTTTGACATCCATCTGTTTATAATTACAGGAACCTCATGCCACCAAAGAACACACTTTTTCCTCCTCTGTATTTTACCGACCGAAACATATTTTCATCTGTAAATCATATTCAGCTGGATTGTTGTTTTATTTCCTTCTTCCATATAAGTGCTTCAATATTCCTGAGGGATTTTTTGTTTAATTTGATTTTAATGGGACAAACTTTCAAAAGAGTATATGTGGTTATTTATATTAAAAAATAGACCTCCACAATTAGTTTGTCTTTTTTAATTTCCTTCAAAAATCTGTTTTGATCCATTACATGTACATACAGTGCTGTCGGCTGTAAAAAACATCATTCGTAAATAATCATTATGATCTATAAATTAACAGTATTATAAGGCTTACAGATAAAAACCACAATAGCTTTTTCACCCATGGCTCTGAGACCTCCAGCACAAAGAAGGACTGAAGTAAAAAGGAATTAGGTCAGCTGATGCATGACATTCACCAGACATAGAAACATGTGTTGCGGTGGCTCTGTGACTTCATGCATGGACAGAGACATTTGTCCAGCTCTGCAGCCTCAGGGCTCTCATCTTTCTTTTGCACGCTACTCAGTATGAGGCTAAACAGGGCTCTTGGGACACCCTGTTTAACATCAGCACATATAAACCATCACATAAACAACATTTCACAGCAATGCTAGCTTAAATGAGTGCCAGACATAGCTGTCATTTCAGCGTATTTAATTGTGAATCACTGTTCGCCTGAGACTATTAGCAAGTAAGTAAATTACTACAAATCTTCCCCTGCTAACTACAAGTGCTCAGTAAATTTATTTTCTAATCAGTTGAGATTTGCTGTGAAAGTAGTGCCTTTAATTAAAGAAATTATAACCCTCAATGGCCCTCAGATTTAGTGGCTGCTGATTATTGCAGATAAGGCTGTTCTTCATTGTCCAATGAACTGAACGGAATGTAACTGGCACTGTGTTCTTTACAACAAAGAGTTAAGTCATCGGCACTGAGAGCAACACCTCACTGGTGACCATTTGTAAACAAAATGGGAATCTGTCTAGCTCTATGCATTTCCTTTTTCACAAAGCAGCCTTAATGTGGTCTCATCAGGAACGCATTGCATTTTAACGAGGAAGGCATGGTGTGTTGCATTTAGTTATTCCAACCACTGAATAATCTGTCCTTCAGGAACCTCCACATTTTACCCACAAGTCTTTCCCCTGTTTATTGCAACATGGCTTTGCGTTCTGGCATATGTGCAATTTGTACATTACATTATATCTATATCCCAACAAGAAACATTCTCAGATTCTTTCAGTGTTATCAGACTTGATAAACATTCACCAAAGTTTAGCATGAAAACATTACTCATACTTTGTTATTGTAAAGTTCTTTAGACATTACTATGGCTCAGTTTGACCATTTTTGTTTTAAATACCTCCATGACCTATTGAACAAACATCAATTTAATAGGTTAAAGACAATTAAATTAATCATTACATTATGCTTAAAAGCTGCAAGACACTTTAATTATTGTCAGAGTAAAACACTCTAAACATAAATTCAGGAGACCTATTACCAAACTTAAATAAACGCATGGTTGTAAGTTGTAAGTGAATTCAAATTTATTGATTTAATTAAATCTTTTAAGTTGCAAACATTTTTATGAGTTCTGCTGACATGATTATTATTGTGTGTAATGCATTAATTATGATTTAATTATAATAATAATAAATAAGCTGTAGTAAGTTCATGAAATTGTCTTGATAACTTGGGCAGTGGATTTTCCATTTGCCAGTATGCTTTGCATAGCCTTCTGACTACAAGGAAAAAAAAGTTTTGTGAATTTAGTGTTTTGTCATGTCATTACATTGTTTAGAGCATAAGAAAAAAATGTAAAAATAATCTTTTTTGAAAAATTATGTTTTATTAATGTGTTATGCCATGTCCTCTGTAGAGCACATCGGGACTTTAAAAAGTCCTGTTTTAAAAAAAAAAAAAAAGAAAAAAAAAAATGAATAGACATGAAAAGGCAAAATAGTGGGATTTTTGTTTTAATCACAAATCAGTTTTCATTTATAAAGATGATTCTCAACTATGTTATGAAAGATATTTTTAAAAAACATTTTTCTTTATGCAAAATGTGTGTAAAATGGCCATAAACTAGTTTTTCCATTAAATACAATGTATCTATAAACTGTATCTAATTTGCATATTAATGTGTTTTTGGGGCAACATAGAATGATCAAATAAGTGCAATAATGGGAGTAATAACTAGCAAGATTTTCATAATAATATCTAATATTTCATAGGAATATTGATATATAATTTTTGTCTCTATTCATTTGTTGTATCTCCCAAAATGTGTAATAAACATGCTGTAAGTCCTGATGTCCTCTACAGTGGACATGTATGAAATCGATGTCCTGTTTAATAACAGAAGGTCATATTTTGATTTGAAACCCCATAACATAACAGATGTTGAATAATGACAAACAATTAGAAAATTAGTCAGATTTAAATGATAATTACAACATATTATCATATTTCCATAAGGGTGTTACACTTGATCACTAAATTAATGTCAGACATTTTTAAAGACCAAGGAGAGGGAGTGGTCATGGTGAAACATCCAATCACTTGGTATCTCTGAAAAGCCCTGAATGTGCTCTGTACAGGACATCCAGACTTAAAACTGTGACATGTAACATCTCAGAGAAATCGCTAACAAAACTCCATAGCTGGTAGTCAGGAGGATAGGACTGAATAAAGAGAATAAATGTTGAAATAATCAAATCCTCAATGTAGTTTGTTGGTTTTAGATGATGTCCTAAAACATGGATGCAAACTGTTGTTTATTTATTTTTTCTTATTGAGCCAATAGATTTAACTAGAAGGCTATCCAGAGAACACGTTTGTTTTAAGAATGTTTTCCTAGCATTCCCACATAGTTGTAAAAACATTACTTCTAAAAGTGAATGATTAAATATCCAGTTTTTTATCTTTAAAGAACATTTTCGCTGGTTACATGAATGTGCAGGAAAACGTTAGCATAAACACTCTTTGAACATAAAGCTGTTAGCTGGGTAGGGGATGCAATGTCTAATGTGCAAAACAAAAGCTAGCAATATAGTGGATCGAACTTTAACGATTCATTCAAATATGTTTCTGATTTCTGACTTACATGTGTGGTATACCAGTGTGGACGTATGATTAATGATAGGTCCAGGTGCTGCTAAGAGTGAAGGAGAGGCCAGGAAGAGGGAGGTCACCTGCCTGGTGGCAAAGTTCCCAGAGAAAACAGCGTCCAGATTCTTGCTTAAGGAGACAGGCTGGATGTGAGAGGAAAAGGGAGGGTTTTCCAGCCAACGAGCTTCATGGGAGTGCTGCCTCCACCGGTGCGCAGTAGGTCATCCCGTCGTCTCAACTGACTGTCAAAATAATGTGAGTTTTGGCAGCCCATGGGCAACTTGATGCCATTAAGTGCGGTTCTAATCGGACTTGTCTGGTCAAGACCGTTCCAATGATTACACTTAATCATGGTCTCTAAATCTATAGGCTACAAGGGAACCTAAAACCATTAGGATATAAAATGTTTGGCAGTGATTTCATGTATTTCTCTCGCCCCTGAGAGCTTAGTCCAGGGAGAGCATTTCAAGGCACTGGAAAAGCAATTAAATCAAACATGGGTGAGTGACTACAGGACAAATGCCTCGTCAGCACTTATCAACATAGCAAGAGAAAGCTAGTTGGCTTTTTGAGGGAAGGGGCACCGAAGGAGAACCCAAACAAAGAGAAGGAGAGAGTACGAAGAGACAGACAAGAGGTCAGTTACATGCTGCCTCGGTTTGAGGACCCCCTTCAAATTCGGGGTCAGACACAGAGTTTGACCTTTGACCTCACAGTTCACATCAGCCCATAATTGCCTTTTTGCAGCAACCCTGCTGCCATCCATGGCCAAAGACAATGTAACAATTTGTCTTTTCAATTGTCTGTCACTCATTCGAGCCTAGAGTCTTTCAAGGGGCATATGTGGTTTCTTTCTCCATTCCTATGTATTTATTTTGAATGTTGAATGGCAAAAGTGGGGGTCGTCTGGACCCTGGAAAAATGGGCTCTTTGTCTAAGTTGGTTTCACATCTACCCCCTCCGCTGTTCACTACCACTCCATATTCAATCCTCCTCGCTTTATGCTTAGGGGTCTTTAAGAGGGCTATGTAGGCTCTACCCTTGGGTCATTTCAAGGTGGATTTCAAACTCATCAATAAGGCTTTTCTTTCCCTTAAATCCCAACCTGTGTATTGTAATGGTCGGGATTTTAGGATATACCCTTGTTTTTCTCAGCATTATCTAAACAGACGAACACATTTGTCAGTTTGTTTTCTTTCCCTTCTTGTATCTTCCTCTTCTTGTATACAATCAAACTGTCTTGATTGCGTCATTTGAAGCATTAGGACACTCTGTGCCAAATCTATCATTTAAACCTGCGAGAAAATTAGCTTTGCTTGTTGTTTCAGTCTAAACATGTACTGGAGTTCATAAATCTTCAGATGGCTACATTCATCTCACTTGATGATAAAATGAAGGAATTCTAAAGAGGCCAAATTATATTCATTATTGCTTCACAAGAAAAATATATTTGTCACCCAGTGAGTTGAGATGAAAAAGGAAAAACATTTTTTGTTATTCCATTTTCTTTGTTTATATCAATATAAGTGTTTTCAAGTGAAAGTAATTAGAAGAGAATGAAAGACAACATGATTGTTTGCTTGCTTAGGAACAGCTTGACATGCTGGTAATTGAAACAAAATATTTATCAAGAAATTTCAGCTGGTATTAAAATGGTAGGATAATAAAACACGGATTTGGAGAAGTCTGAAAAGTTCTGACTTCTTTCTTTCTCTTATATAATCACTCATGCAAAGATGAGCTATATATCTTCAGATATCAGAAGCATGATATCGCTTTTTCCTTTTTCCTTTGCTTTGTTTCTTCCCTGTGCTGCTTGTTCAAATCTCCAGGTTCTGTTCTTATCCACATCCTTCCATTTATGGAGATCAGATCTTATTGTACATATAATCAGAAGATTAAAAGGCCTTGGAAACATGCTACATTCCTTTTACACTACTTACTTGGAATGATGTAGTTTGTCTCTTAAATTCAAATTTGGAGAGGCTGTTTGTATTTTTAGATGTGAAACTTCAGTTTTATCTCGGTGTCATCAAATTTATTCTAATATAGTTCTCCACTTCCTCGTAAAACTACTTATAAGTTACCAATTCAGCGTACATCAGAACAGGGAATATATTTTTGGAAAAAGCATGCGTAGATATTTCCTAAAAGAGTCTTATGCTTGATGAAAAATTAATCTTTTTTTTATGACCCTGATGAAGAGGTCTTGACAATGAGCAGGCAGAAAAATGTCGTGTCCTTGTTTGGAGAAGAAATGGCTTTAAGGAATATAAAGGCATTCCAGAGAAATATCTGGTACAGATACTGTTACAGCTGAGATAGAGTGATAAATGCACTCTGAGACACAAAGTCTCTTTGCTAGATACCTCAGTGTTTAAACACAGCATATTCAAAAATGAAATGAATGTGACTGTACTGAACCCTAATGCCTTCAGTAATCAAATCCAGAGGACAGAAAATATGTTTTGAATTTGGACTGTTTAATATTTATTAGTTCTGGAGGGGAAAAACACACTTTTTATTGAGCAAGCAATATCTTTTCAACACCTTCAGCCTTGCTTCTCATGAATCACAAAATTTTGAGAAGAACAAATAATATAAGTATGATCATTTTTGGAATGTATGGGAGAAAATGGGCCAATAAAGTACAAAACCGCTGTAAACAACCCTGATTAACAAGTAGTCTGAATTGTCTAAGGCACACTGTTATATTCTAAGGAAGTGTGTCAAACATGAATGTTGGAGGACACATTCAAGGGTCCATATTAATGTCTCTCATTAATCATACTGCATCTATCACTGTTTGCCATTTACAAAGCATATATATGATGATTTTATAATTTGCAGCATTGGTCTCAGCATGTACAGTTGTAAGGGTCAAAGACAAAACAAGCATCAAAACAAAAGTTTAATACAGCTTTTTTTCTGTACATAAGAATGTGTCCTATTTGTTTGTTTGTTTATTTTTTCCTGAGCAAAAAAATAATGACTATCATACATTTTTACCAAGACAACCACTAAAATATCATTCAGTGTAACAATAGTTCATACCAAACAAATCTTGTCAGCCATATTTAGAACAAGAGCAAAAAAAAAATCACATTGCAGTAATCTGAAATCTTGAACAATCTTTGCCACTATCTTTCAAACCACTAGGTTTTACCTATTTGTATTGTCAGCAATATGTTTTTAATAATTTCAAATGTAATGAAAATTAGTAACATCCCTTTTTATTTTATATATTTTAATAAGTACAGGTAAGAATACGTATGTTGTTTCATTTTTAGATAAATACTGTATATGTTATGCTGAATGACGTGGGAACATTATTTCACCCATATTTTGGCGTTTTATTTTCACAGTTAGTTAAAGTTATTTGAAACATTAGAGCAGACACTTTACTTGCATTTAATATGCTTTCTATGTATATAAAATGAATTTTGCACATTTTATTTCATGCGGACACCAAAAGGGGACGTCTTGTCTTTGACTCAAACAATCAAGGAAAGGTTTACTACTCAGTCAAGCAGTTTACACACATGCACACACGCACAAACACGCAGTTTGGGAGAGAGAATAATTAAACTGTCAGATTTCACAGTAACTGTTTGATTAACAGCTTTTATAGAGATGAGTGCAACATGAAGTAATTCACCTCTGGTTCAAACATGCAACTTAAATTAAATTCACTTGTTGGGGTACGACTAGACATGATCCCGTAGGGCCAATGAATGTCATCAGCAACATGCAAATGCTATACCACAAGGTGAGAAACTTTATACTCCATTTCTAATAAAGATAAGAGAAGTTTTGTTTTGAAGGACAAGGGTCATTATAAATCACTTTTGATGGTGGCAAGACTTTGACCACAGGTTCATTGTCACAGCTTAAGTTAGAATAACAAGACCTAATGTTACCCTTGAGTGTAGGAAATGGAGAGCAAAAGGAGCTAGTGGGTTAAACCGGAATGTAATGACTAAAAAGGAATCAAATGTAACCGAATGATAAAAGAGACTCAAAGCAGGATATTAAACAGCTAATAAACATTAAGAGACATGCTTTGCTTCTCTTTAATGCTTACCAGCTTGACAAAACAACATGGCTCACTAGTACAATTAATGTGTTTAGGGAACTTTTTCTAGTAGCCTTCCATGTGTTGCAAAAACAAGGTCTCATTAGTTCCAAACCAATGGTCGAGACTAGCTAAATGCAGGATATGTCAAACACATGTTATAGCTTTCTTTATAAAGTTATTTATTTTGTGCCAAGTACTGTGCGGTTGCATAGACAGTTGTAAAAAAAAAAAAAGATTTATTGAATATTATTTCTGTTACCACTGGACGGCATGCTTGCCGTGTTAACACATTTCATACATCAGAAGATGCAGCTTAAAACAATTGATCAAAACACAAATTTGGAAGCCAGGAAGACATTGAAATCCATCAGAACGTAAAACAGACTTTTGGTTTATATTCTGGTAAATATAAATTGTGAAAATGTGTTCCAGTTATGTGTCTATATTTATTAGTCTCACAGTTACAAATCGCATTTTAAAAGGAACCAGCTGGCACATCTACAAGGCCACGGGGCAGCAGCCAAAAACCTAGTCTAGAAATCTATCTATACTTACTCCAAATGAAGTCGTCTATAAACAGTTGGATGGCTAGTTTAATGCATGGCTTGTTCAAGTGTGAAAAATGCTGGGCAGGGAAGCGCTCGAAGGTTACTCGTGTCAGTATTGCACGCACAACTGAATGAGATGGATTGACCTGAGATTCTACTCTATTTGGGTCCAGACCATAATATGACCAAAAACAAAGGCTGTATTGAAGGTTAACATTGTTCTTTCTTTAAACAGCTGAAATTGTGTGTTATTTGTCTTAGACCAAAATATTTTTTTACTGTTAAAGTTACTGCTCAGTATTTGGCTTTCTGTGAAGCTGACTGGCCTCAGGTAACTCTTTTCTCGCTTTCCAATTAATGGTGGAAAAGAACTAGCAAAGACCTCATTTCTGTCACGACCATTTTATTTCTTTCTTTTCCAGCTTGTACACTGAGCCATCCTGACGTTTGGCATATTGAAGTTTGCTGTTGGACTGGATCCAGATACGGTTGAAGGGAGCTTTCTCTGTGCCCTAAATTCACCACATCTGTTGCCGATTGTTTTTGTGTTTTTTATTTCGCCTGTAAAGCTACCATTTGAAGCGCTCATAGTCATCACTGTGATGTAACAGTAAGTTGCCTTGCCTTTGAGTTACCCAAATCTGAGAGATAACATAACATATTTAGATTATTTTCCAGAACAACAGGTATTACTCATTATAATCCAAGCCCAAATATGTTGTTATATTCTTCCATGGTCACTCTAACATCTGTTGTTTACACCATTAACCAGTCAGCTAAATGGAGTGGATGGGTTTTGGTGTGTAAATGGGTGCTAGAATTGAGACATGTGGAGCTGCAATTGTGCTACAAATAAAATATGAGTCACAGTGCAATAAAATTAGTTTAAATCCCATTTTGATTTTATCTTTTTGATTTACATCACTGCACTGCATTATTGCCACTATTTCCATTTTTGCACGTCTCTCAAACATTTACATAGCACTTAGTGCCGTCTGTAGCATAGTTAAGGTACTGCGTCAATAGAGCAGTCACATCCCCTTGGAAAATGTTGCATTATTTACCACTTAGACCAGATTGTTGTGTGTTGCCATAATTATGTCATGTTTACCTTAAGTTTGTATTGCAAACCGTAGCTTGAACTCTACTGTAGGGTCATGGACTGTTACTTGAAAAATTCTATACATGTTGATTTACACTTTATTATCTGAAACTTCACTATTGCATTCATTCCGAACCCTCAAATGTGCAGGCTTGATATAATAAGGCTTTATGAGTAGGTCATAAAGTGCACATACACACATTCACATGCCATAATAATACTTGGCTTTCTCATGAAGCTGGAGTTCACATGAAACACTTAAAGTTCTAGGGTGCATTTTAGTTGCATAGCTTGTAATATTTTAATATTCCTCCAATTCCAAAAACACATGAGCCATTTTACAATCTAACAAATGTAAATGAACTGATTTTGAAGGGGTATATCAGGACAACAGCACTGTCCTTGTCTTTCATTCCATCAGGGGTTGTGGTGAAAGAGGCTGGTGAAAAGCTGAATACATTTACTTGGTTCTCTGTGTTTTCCATTGGCACATCACTGGTCTGCTGACACGAAACGAAAGCAAGAGTTTTATTTCCTTTGCAATTTCATTCATTGCTTTAAGGAGCGTTATCCACTCATTCAGACTGGATTCTACTATTTGCTGGCTGTATCGGTCAGTTCCCTTGATCCGCATCCAAATTTAAACTCTTAACATCTCCACAAACATGCCTTTCCATTTAAAGTATCAAATATTGTTACCATGAGATCTAAACTATGCACAATCCCAAGATATGAAATGTTACCTATTTTTAATTGATTATATTTTCTGTCAAAACTGTAACAAGATCAGATTTAGCTATTTCATTACATTAATAAGAAAAGTGCTGAGCAACCATTAGAAAAGCACCTTTAATTAAACTACTACATCTCATAATTATTGATTCAAATGTCTTTATCTGGCTACTCACCAAATAAATAAATAAATACATGCATATGAAAATGTTTTGATTTTGAAATCCAAAATTGTGAAATTTGATTTGAAATGATTTTAGTAATTTGAACTGTATATTATCTTAAAGCTTCCACTAAGAAATAAATAATAATCCACTTCAACATACAAAACAATTAGACGAAACCTGCCAATAATAGTAGTAATACTTATGTCTTTCTACAATCAAAAAAAATGTGATACGACACGGTTTCAGTTGGATGAGTGTACTGATTTAATCGACTGATTTTTATTTTATTTTTTATAGTCATTTTCACAATCCACATTGTTTCAAAGCAAACTTACAGAAATGTATACTGTATGGACTGATATACAGCATTGTCATGGACAACAGAAAATGTCTGACCGCTGAATGCTGCGACTGACCAATCAGAATCAGGTATTGTAGAGAGCAGTGTAATAAGTGACACAACAAGTAAAAGATCTGGATCTAGAATATGCCTCATCATCCTCCCTGTCCTATAAATACGGCCTTTCATTATTACCTCTCTCAGGGCTTATTTGTCCTCTGTGCATGGCCTTGATCAGAGCATCATTAGGGGTGGTCATTTACATGCCTTATTGCTCAATTGCTGGTTTTATTGCTCAGTTCGTATTAATGCTCTTTCATGGAGGCAGCATATCATCACAGACTGACCAGTGTGACCCACAGCCTTGATTTATGCTGGGACGACACAACCGTATAGCACAGTAAAACCTACTTCTGAGCGGTCATTAAGATCTGTCCTCATTGTACTTTTTTATGGATGTGTGCTTAGAGCTTCGAAAAAAGATTGAGATGCACAGTAAATCAGGAAAATAATGATATCCACAGTCTGAGGGTAGTTTTTACATCTGAATTACTAATTCATGGGAGCTGTGCTAAAGTCACACTGTAAATGTAGTATTTGCATATAAATCAAAATGAATTGAAAAAGTAGAAAATCTAGGTTTCATTAAAAAAAAAACAGTCAATAAACTTCACATAAAAATATTTTCTAAAAAAGGTACTAAAAGACTATCATTAAAACAACATGGCAAAAATTATGTAAATGTGGACTCTTTTTTTCTTGGATGTTACAATAAATTACATCTTATATTAATTTATATTACATTCTCCCTTATGCAATAGACAAAAAGCAAAAAACTTATCTTTTCTGACATTTTAATTTATGTGTAGTTTTACCACTTTGCCAAAACCAAAATCTAATATTTGAATTTGATGACGATGAAGTTCTAGCATGTTATTATCTTCTCTAAACAAAGTCTGATATTGTGTAACAAGCTACTTTATATTCTTACAGTGTTATTTCAAGTTGATTTTAGAATGGCCTGCTGTTTATTTTTCTCTCAATTTGTCTGTCATTGCCTACTAAAGGCAAATACTGAGACATTTAGTAATGGTCTAGGATTAGGCAGAATGGTTGCTCTATCAGTTGAAATATGTCAAGCATCTTTAGGAAATCACTCATCCAAGCAGAGTAACAGTGAAGTCTGCATGATAAAACATCTCGTCTTATTTAGCTGAGATATTATTAATCTTATCAAGTCTATCTGCCATGTTATGCAATGCTACACTGTCCTGCCTTACTCTGTTCCTAATCAATGTGGTAGACCACTGTTTATCTATGTTATATAACTCCATTGATGCAAATAAAATCATTATCTATCATTGTCTTTTCATTTAGGCCCTTATTACTTAATTATGCTTTATGTAACAATAACTCAAAAGGAGTCAAATTGCTTATCCATTTTAATGACAGGTTGTGTTTTTTTTTTGTTGTTGAATTTTATTTGGAGTTGTTTATGATGCGCTGTGGGGCTACCTAATATCCCTTAGTATGTATAATCAAATCTAATTTAATTATATATACACACAGGTTAAGAGCTTATTCTTTATATAAGAGCATATTCTTCAAAAAATTAATAAATAATAGAGAATTAAGTATTCTGTTTTTTTCCCTGTCCTATAATGACTGCTATATTGTCAACAGTTTCATTAATTTAGTCCCCAGCCATTTCATTCTATATTATATTATACATTATATATCGCTGTATATTCAGAATATAAATATAACTTAGGATAACTTTGAGTTTGACAAAGCCTGGCTACTTACACTGCACAAATTCCACGTTTTATTTTATTAATTTTTTTTCTCCCTACAGACCATAACCTCAGCTAACACTTCATCAAAACAAATATTGATTCTCAGTCTGTCTGGCCATCATCTATCCTGCACAAAGTTGGAGTGGTTTTAATTTGACTTGCTCTTTTCTTCGTGTGGGATTTGATTGTTTAAGCTCTGTAAGAGACATGGGGTTCTTCTTTCTTCAACTAAGTCGTCGTCTCATTACAGCGAACATGAAATTCTACTCTTCACACTGTATGCAGCAACAATTCCCATTTTTATGTGGGATTGAAAGTGAAAACAAGCAACAGAGACATAGTGACATGAGATATGATTCCACTTATGTGCAAAAAAAAATCTATGCAACAATTATTTAGATGAGAATCGGAACTGAAATCAATATAGTGGTTGGTTCGGTTATTTAAATATTTTTGTTTTACTAAAACTCTTTGAATATGTTAAATGCGTTCAACTGCTTGGCTGCACAAAAATATATTTTGCCAGGCCTGAGAAAACAAACCAGATCAGTCGTTCTGTAATTACGATTTGGAAGAAAGATCTAAAAAGTTTGGAAAGAAAGGTTCGAATGTTCCTGCATGCATTAACTGCAAGCTATGTTCAAGCGCTTTAAGGCATTTAAGCAAAATTATTGAGCAAGCTAGTATCTACCTAAATCAGTGATTAAAAAGAGCATTTTTGGCAATTCCAGGTCATTTACCATAGAAATATGAGGTTTACCTATAGCACAATCTCCATAACAGTTACTTCTTTAGAACCATATGCTGCATGTGCTCACCTAGTTTCATGTAATTTTGAGTTTTAGTTTAGGATTTATAGGCTTTTGGGTATATTTGGCAAGGCCCTTTTCTAATATCTAACCAAAGTGTAAAGTTCAACTTTGATAATAAAGTTTTTTTTTGATAATAATAATACAAAATAATTAAAAAAAAAACAGACACTAAGATATTTCTGTCCTACCCAAACTGAGCAATTGGACAAGGATAATTGGCAGAAAAGTGACAGATTATTACACTGTGAGAATGTTAGAGGATTTGGCTGAAGTGAAGCCTTGGAGAGGCAAACATTAAATCACGTCAAAAGTTTTCTAGATTCCAAAACATGAAACCTTTTGGAAGAAACTTTTGGTGGTCTAGTGAGATTTAAATTGAGCTCCTTGGCTTGAAAGTAAAGTTCTCTGTTTGGTACAAACTAAATACAGTGCACAGTGATAGAAGCATCTCAGTCTGAGGTTCAGCAGGAGAAACTGAAAAGCTTGCTACCTATCAAAGCAACGCAGATCGAACCATTGGCGATGTAATGCAATTTCTTGGCACAGTTTGGAAGACAGTGGGCCTTTTTCATAAATAATTTTGTACAATTTGCATATTTATGTGCCTAGATAAAAATCTCTTTAATAGAAATTCCTCCAGATTCACAACAGGTGCATGCGCATTTGTTCTTGCTTTTGGTCTGCGTCTGGATGAATCCTGAAAAAGAGCATGCCTGCAGCTAGTAATTTGCCTTGAACACGCCAAAAAAGGGCCATAAGACATATGCTTTGTGCGTTTTATTTTTCTGTTAAGTAATTAAAATTGATTGTTCATGCCATCCTTGAAATGAAAAAAAAAAAAAGTTTAAAAGTATTCTGTTTCCATTCTTTCATTCCATTTCTCCTGGTTGTGTTCTCACAATTATTGTGTGCATGAATGATGAAGCCTAACATTTATTGTAATTATTCTATAAACAGACAACAAACAGTACCACATTAAAACAACAGACTGTGTTACTGGTTCCAGAGAGAGTGCATATGAAGTTGAGAGTGAAGGTCTGTAGCCAGTCTCCATTGTCCTGGAAATCTGATTCAGTAATTAATATACTTACCTCATTCACTGTTGTTTGTGAACATTTAAGCCACTTGTTTTCATATTGTGTGGGTGGTCTTTGTACATTTAACGCTTGAGGTTAAACCAATAAGAACAATGACCATTCTCACTGTCACTTTAAAAAGACCTCCAACATATAATAAGAAAATCGAGGAAAATGAGATGTCATCGAGAGGAAATGGCTCTGTTCCCATATCCCCTACAGCAATACATATGATGAACATTAATCTCAAAACTAGCCAGCATTACAAGAATTTTAATACGTTAAACCTAACAGAAATGAAATATGCTCAAATTCAGTGACACCGGTGTATAAGTTTACCCTATGTTATGTATGTTGTTTTTGTAAAAACAAATATGTAATTAATCATCTGAAGCGCATAGGCCTGTTAAGTAAACTACTGAATGCTTTAACAAGCAAAGTACAAACAGACATTAATCTTCACATAAGATGCTCTGTATGGAATATAAATTGGAGTTATACGGTGTCCAAGTAAAACACAAGTTTCAGGTTGCAAAGAATTTTGTTGATCCGAAAGAAATACTACTGTACTGCATACTGGGTGTATATTGCTACTAGTATGTGAAACAGTATACAGTATGGAATTAAAATGCTGCAAATTGTATATAGCTACATTGCTGTCTTGATACATACTGTATACCGCACAAAAACAGTACTCAAGTACTGAAGAGTCCAAAATTCCACCTTTTTAATTTTGTTAGAGCACCACATAGTGGATGAAGTGAATATGGCATTTAATACAACGTGTTTGCCATATTGCAATACACCACAAGAGGGTGCAATATAAAATATCTTCACACACTGGAAAACAACAAGTGAATTCATTAGCCCAAACTGTAGGAATACCTTATATTGTTTTTCTTTGCCAAATAATGCATGTTTATTACGCTACATCGCATACATCCATGATTTTTGACATCCATTCAAGTAAGCATAATGTAAAATGAGCTGATATGGTCCCTCAAAAAAACAGAGGATAACACTATGTTAGCACCCATTGACAGACAACGAAAGACATTCCACATCGAAAAACAAAGAAATTATGAAATAGCATCTGAAATCCCTGTCTTAAAATAAGTTATTTAATGCTAATGAATATTCCTGTATGAATAGTTGGAAAGGATCAGACTGCTTGTGATGTTTCCAGTCAGAGTTAGCATTAATAATTCATAATGATTGTCCACTGTCAGTCAATTCAAAATAACAACAAGAACAGGGTGGGGGAAAAATCCAAAACAAACCTAATATTACAGTTTTCACAGGTTCATCTGCTCCTAGGATGCCAGTGTTTATGAACCGCTGATCTGAACTGGTAGGCTTAAGGTTACCGGAAATATTCAAAGTTTTCTTACACTGCAATTCATCATGTAACAACAGATAACTTCTGAAAATACTTTTGAAATTGGACATTGATAGAAAATATTGTAAGGCTCATTATATCTTTCTAATGCATCGGTCGTTTCCACTACAAATCCATAAGGTACTTAAATAATAACCAATAATATCTATAAGCAGAAGTCATCAGCTTAGTTTTCGAAATGCCAAAGTATATAGCTGAAATGCATGACACTAAAAAAGGAAATGGTCTCTCTTCAGGCCTTTATTTTTCTGTAGATTTGTGTAATATTCTTTTAGAAGACTCATCTGAGAAAAGTCCTCTCACCTTATCAAAACGCTTACAAAAAATACCTAAACCACAAGTCCTGTCAAGTTAAAAAAAATATAAAATAAAAAGTGCACCAGAGTTCCTTTCATGTCTGAAGTGAGCTCACTTGAGAGTTATCCACAGTTTCATCTTCAACACCAGCAGCAAACCGAGAAAGAATGAGGTTTCAGAATTGCTACTGGTTCAGCGGTGAGAGGGAATTTCAGTCTGTAAATCTCAGCCAAAGAGCTGTTTTCAGAGTCAGTTCCTGTCTCAAATCTGAGTTCTCAATTTAAAAAAAAGGGATGTTTAGTCCTGTAAGACAGTAGAGGACTGTGCTGGCTATGTGGTGACACTGAGCATAGTTGAAAGAGTACCATGGAATTACTGCTGAGAGATGAAAGGTCCTCTAGAGAGGTGTAGTGGTTCAGGGCTCTTGATGATCTCACTGGTTGGCCGCAGTTTCTGGATGTTCTTCAGCGGCCCTCTTTTACCTATGGGTCACCTGGTTGTTGATCAGGCCAGGAAAGGTGTCTTCTGTCTCTGCACTAAAGGAGCCCCCTAAAGAGACACAGAATCAATGTGATGTTCAATATACAGCTATTCCAGGGTACTATACTATACAAACATTTGCATTATTTTACTTTACATCTTTTGAATTTGAATTTTGATTTTCAATGTTTTTGAACGAAAATCTCCAAGGCTGCATTTATTTGATAAAAATAAAAGTACAGTAAAAATACAGTAAAACCAGTAATGTTGTGAAATATTATTACAATTCAAAAGAACTCAGTTCTATTTGAATACATTTTAAAATGTAATTTATTCCTGTGATGGCAAAAGCTGAATTTTTAGCAGCCATTACCCCTGTCTTCAGTGTCACATTATCCAAATATGATTGATTTCTTATTATTATCAATGTTAAAGACAGCTGTGCTGCTTATTATATTGTTGTGCAAATTCCTTTGTGAACATTTTTTTGACATGTGGAAAGTTCAATACAACAGAAATTATTTGAAATAACAATCTTTTCTGGCATTAATAAAGCTTTTACAGTCACTTTTGATCAATTTAATGCATACTTCCAGATTAAAAGTATTTCTTAAAAAAAAAAAAACTACCAAAATATTAAAATAAAACAAAAAATAGAAGTTTCAAATAATAGCATTTGTATAATAAAATGTTTAAAATAGTATTTAAACACTTTCTGGCAGTTAAACCTTACAGGAAATATTCATAGTTAAGATGAGGGGACTAGTCACATCCAAAATGAATCCTGCATGTCGAAAAAGTAATTTTCATAACAAGACAATGAAGAGGCATAAGTCATAAATGTTTGTTTACCTATATGGCAATTATACATCCATATACGGTGACCATCATATCGACATCTGCATTTGACAATGTTATTGGTGTAATCCGACTCAGCAACCTCATAATTGGGGTTAATTACAATCTGTCAGAAAGAGTGAATACAGTCAGTAAAAACAATTAATCACAATGTCCATTTCCAAGAACCTGGGTAATACGATTCAAAAGAATTTCTTTGGTACTAAAATTACTACTACTTTGGAAATGTCATTATTACCTGGAATATGTAGTCTCCCGGTTTAACATCTGTAATGTCCACCCACTGGCAGTCAATATCATGTCTGTATGTATCCCAGCAGCCCACTGTGATCCCCTGCTCACCAAAGTTTGCACACTCGTACCTCTTTTCAATTCCTAATAAAGTTAACAATACAAAGGGCAAATCATCACACTATTGTAATGTAATACCAAATTCAATACCAAAAATACACAGTTAGAGTGAGGTGAAATTCTTTTCAGTTGTGAACTACAAAAACAGCCACATTCTTTCATACCTTCATCACATTCTGAGTCCTCCAGACAAAAGCTTGCTTTGTGTCCCTCTGCCACCTTGGTGCCATTGTTGCTAAGTAGGTCATAGTGGGTGAATACTTCCATGCTATGATAGTGCCTGTAACAGTAAAAAGAAAAATCTAACTACACGTTAAAATATATGCTACCGTTTTAAAAGTTTGAGGTAGGTAAGACTTTTTATCTTTTTGAATGAACTCTTTTATGCTCACAAAGGCTGCATTTATTTGATCAAAAATACAGTTAAAACGGTAAAACTGTGAATACAATTTTCAATAACTGTTTTCTATTTAAATACATTTTAAAATGTAATTCTGAATTTTCAGCAGCCTGATCCTAAAGAAATCATATTAATCATATGATTTCAGTTATCCGACCCCTCACCTGTGGCAGTCATGCCAAACCCAGGTCTCTCTGGAGGCTTTGGGTCTGAAGTCAGATTGTCCATTGTTGTGGATCTGGGAGGAGAACCGGAGGAGCCGGCGATAGGAGTTGGCTGGGGTGGAACTGAAAGTGGAGCCCAGGCAGTTCTCCTCATAGGCGCACTGTAACATGAACATAGGACGGTCCTCTAAGTATGTGGTCTGCTCCACCACCTGGGGGTTGAGCACTAGATCTGGGGCAGCTGCAGGGAACATAAAAAAAAACACTTAGCTGAAGTTTTAAAACAGATGTTGAACATTGTCAGTGCTTTTTAAAAATATTGGTTTATGCATGTTTCTTCATTGTTTTTAAGACATTCCATTAATGAAACAATACAATTCACATTTATTTGTATAGTGCTTTTCATGATGCAAATCGTTGCAAAGCAGCTTGACAGAAAATGAATGTTTCTACGTTGCATTTAGGAGTAGTTTATCAGTGGTCACTATGTCAAGGTGATGTCTATATGGCAGAAATGTACAGTAAAAATCATGCAGTTAGCTAATGAAATGTATACAATGTATACAACAACACAATATACATATTTAAAAACATTTGCATTTCGGTTCTTCCTTTAACAGCTCACAGATTAAAAATTTAAAACTAGCCTACACATTGACACCAAACGTTGCATCTTCAATTCATTTTGCAAAGTATCCCATACCAAAAACTTGTTTCCCTAATTTAGTTTGTACAAATGCTGAAAAGGTATATGTTCTTTGAACATAATCCTGTGTATAGTTTGTTAGTGTTAAAGGGGTCATATGATGCTGCTAAAAAGAACATTATTTTGGAAGACCAAACAAAGTAGTTTCGCTTTCACAACGAAGCACACAGTGTCTCCACGGCATGGCGGCAGCGGCAACAATACTACAGTGAGAATAAAAGTTACACCTTCTTTCTTTGCGTGAACATTTGGGCGGCGTTATGCAAATCTTCCCACATAGTGAGGTAGATATGTGGGGGCATGTTAGAACGAGCCGTTTTAGGTAGGCGTGGTTAACTCTTAACTTTTATAAAGAATATCTCTTTGGATTTGAGACTTTAGTCTTTGCAACTTTACAGATCTTCTTTATGCACCAAGAGCTTGTAACACTCCAAAGAGAAAGGAAAAATTGAAATCGCATCATATGACCCCTTTAATACAATGCAAACACACAACAGGCTTGAATGTTAATTGTAAAGTGACCAGTAGAGGTCAGTGTTTCTCCAGAAACAAATAAACTGTACTGTAGTAGAATCACTCTCCAAGTCGAGACATAAAAATTTATAGAAGTGAGTAACTGGATCTGAGTATTTGAATATGATGATGATAATCTTACTCTCAGAGCAGGAAACTCCAGCAGCAAAGCGTCCTCCACCTTTAGGGCAGCTGAGATATTCTCCATGGTGCAGACAGTGGGAGAGAGACATCTCTGTTCCTGCACACCTCACCCCACTCATTACCACTGAATCTGCATTCACTGCACCGGGCCAGTTCCATGTCTCCTATATAAACACATAATTACACCTCAGTACAAGTAATTCATCCAATCCACAGGGGAAATTAAAGGAAGTGCAGATACACCGAATATAAACACAGTGTTTATCATTAGACAGATTGTTACATCATTAAAGATGTACCCAGTAATTTTTACTCATTCAAAAATGTATGTTTAATTTTTTAACCACAAAGCACTTTTGAATTAACCTGTATACATATTCGCATGAGTAGATTCATATGACTCTATATATGATAAACATTTGACTCATAGCCCAGTAGAAGTTGTTTTATTTTAGATGGGGCGAGCAGATGTTTATGAGATGTATATAATACTTATGGATATAATACATATATATGTCAGTATAGTGTTGCTATTGTTAACTAAATCTAAAATTACAACTAATAAAAATTGTTTTCATTGACTGAAATAAGAAATAAAAAATATAAATATCATTTAAAAACTTCAACTTTAAAAACTGAAAATAATAATAAATGTTGCCTTGGCAACTAACTAAAATAAATAATTTTAAGTTGAAGAACTAAAGGTACTAAAACTGAAGTAAAATAAGAAAAAAATAAAGGCACACAGCAAAATGACAAAAACTAAAATTAAAATGAAAACTTAAAATCTAAAAATAAAAGGTAATTCAAAACAAATACTCAGTAATTAATCTGTTACTGGTAATTTTTCGTAAATGAAGCTGATTGTGAATATCATTATCCAATGCTTTTTCATGAAATTACATTCACGTCACTAGGCGTCGTTATAAGACTGGCAAGCAGAAAAAAATGCATGCACTGAATGTACCCTTAAGAAGGAACAGATGTTAAAAAACAAAACTGAGGGAAAAAATCAACAGAGGAAGAGAAATCACTAAGAGTAAAACGGAATACAACCACAAGATGGCGCTATTGCATGTCACCCTATCAAAACCTAAGGGACTTCTTTGTTCTAATGGAGAAAAGTCCTTAGCACCCTAGCCCTAGCTTAGCAAATCAGTGGAAAATTCAAAACGCTAAATAGCACCCACAGGATAGTTAAACTCAATATCCAGGGTGACAAAATATTATCTTTGATATTATATTTTACATGAAATTACTTACTTTGCACTAATTCTGAGTATGGGTCACCATACTTGGCCACATGTCACCACTTTTTTCACTTCACTTACACTTTCAAGTCGTGAGCCTATCCGTTTTCTATCAAACTATTTCATTTTTTAAAAGAAACACAAACACAGTCTATATTGTTTAACCATTTCCAGTCATGAATCACTTAACAACAGCAACAGTAACATCTTCACAAGCAAACCTCTCATTCTTTTTCCAACCCTGCGGCAGTCAACGTTTCGTTCTTGCTTATCATCTATTTAAGATCCATTTGATGAAGAGACATAATTTCCTCTTGGAACAGAGAGTCTCTAACTCTCTTAAATGCTTCCCAGGTGTAACTATTTATCTTTAACACTGTCAAACCAGAAGGGAAAAATGGTTTCTCTTGGCAACCGTAAACACAGACATCTATAACTGTCAGAAAGCATGTATTTAAGAAGGTTAATCTGAGGAAAACAGACATGTCTTAAACAGCTGGTTGTTCTACTAATTACCGTTGTTCTCTATCAGAACCATCATTTTCACAAGCCGAGCTGTGCATAATGGATCAAAGCAACGTGAAAACACAGCATACTCTAACAGAACTGGGATTCATTTCAGACTTCAGAGATACAAGTACATACGTTTCCTTGCAGTAACTCATTTGTCCCAGGCTGTAAAAAGAAAGAATTTCATCTTGGACACAGTACAAGTCAGTAGAGAGAGTTCACTGCTGGGAGAAACACTGAAAAACTGTTTCTTTATGGACATATTTGACAAACAGAATCAGGGGATATTCTTTAGAAGGTACACCGGTCGGCTCTGTTTATAAAATCCCATCTGTGAATTGACAGATGCAATGTCATTAGACTAGACAACGTGCCTCAGGAATGGAACGCTGCGATTTCTTATTTACAACCAACAGGAACAGTTAATGTGCACGAAAGGAATCACGTTGACACAAGACGATCAATAAAGGCCTGAAACATTCCAGAAGTGATATGATCTGGTTTTGGTAAAGCTACTTAAGTAGAGATCTCTCAAGCTTTTGCTTATTCAGAAATCACAGTAGGGCGTCACTGAAAAACCTTCAGCCCACACAGAGTTTTGATTTCACTAACAGCAGTCTTCCACCATCCCTGCTTTTAAAAAAAGAGCTGAATAGTAGTGTGGAGTTGGAATACCATGAAGGGCCAACATCCAATTTACTAAAATCAAGGGATGATCTGGTAAGAGGGACAGACATGCCTTACTGTAACCCAGAGTTAATCCCTAATGTGAGACGTAAATGTCCATTTCTGATGAGGTTTTGAGAGTACACATACCTGGAAAGCATGGCTTGCGAAGCCCAGGCCCAGCTGTCTGCAGAACACCATGGCCTCCATAGTGCCCCAGCCTTCACCGCACACAGTCCCCCACACCAGAGAACCGTTGCGCTCCATTAGAACCTCCACACGGCCTTCAAAGTGGTTACGACCTCCACTCAAACGCAGCTGCAATAACGAAGAGCACAGTGGCTATGTTATGCTATGAGAGTAAAAATGCATTTCAATATTCAGTCATTTAAAGGTACCTCAGACGCAGTTCTTACCCTCCGTTGGAAGCCCATGGCAGGAACATTGCACCTGACGCCTGCGTCTTCCTCATGACTGCAGCCTTCAGAATCTTTGTCCATATTGAAGGGGCACTCAGTGACAGACTTCTCAAATCCAGAACATTTAACTTCATTCATATGTACAGGGCCCATTCCTGGAAAATACATGTTTTCATACAGAGACACACCCATAAATAGTCATAAACACAAATTTATTCATAATAACTTTCTGAAGCTCAAACAGTAAAGCATGTTTAAAGGTATGACAAGAATCATAAAAACCTAAAACAAACATGAAACCATGCAATTTGTCAAAACCAAACACCTTTAACTGACAGCATGGTGGGGTGGGACTACTACAAAATAATGTATTAATGCATTAATGTATTAATTATTTAGGCCAGGGGTCTGAAAACCCCTAAACATGATGATCATATAAATATAAAACATATTCATAATATATGAAGTCATCTATATATTTTCAAGAACCATTTGTGTGAGAAAAATTGTGCACTTATACATACAGGAATGTGACAATATGTTAATACAATATGGAATCATAAAATCGAATTTTCACTGATTTTTTACAAATAAGAGGTCATTGTGCTATAAAAACATACTTTAATTTTCAAAACTCAAAATGACTTGTTTTCTACACAGCAAATTACTGAGTAATAAAAACCTAGTGTTGGGCAGCTAGTGATAAAATCTGGTGTTGATTTACAAATATTAAATGCTTTATCACTTGTTTAGTGATAATGCACAGTGTTTCCTTTGGGTGTTCACATATAATCAACATCTGCGCATGTGCAGAGCATTTTCGATCTCCCCGCCCATCCTACGCGCTCTCCTTTATGGATTTGCCTGCACAACGGTTACAAGGTATAGTATTAATTTATCAACCTGTGATTTTATTTATTAATGTGTATCATCACTAAAGCAAATTGTATTTGTTTTATATTATACTGTTTGTGTGAAAAATAACTTATTATTTGCCTCATTTTACCCAAACATTGACACGGTCAAAGTAAGTTATGATTATTTCTAATTTATCACAAGATTAATACACAAAGTCAACATTGCATACTCTTCTTTAATTAAGTAATAAAATAAGTATTAAATTATCATAATATCGATAATCAGTAACGTATATGGTTGACTTGACTCTGTCAGCATTTTTTACCTCAGTTTAATTTCGCGCGCTTTTGATCCGCCGTTCAGTCTTGAGTTTACCATTTCACGGGTAACGTTAAACTAAGATGTAAAAAATCGTAGGTCCATATTAAAGGATGTTTTAACGTTTAGAAAATGACAAGACTGACACGGTAAATTTATTCCACCACCCCCCACCCCGTAGGACAGCACCATGTCTGAAAGTGAAGCGGTGAGAAGTTACTAATTTCGTTAATGGAGGACGATGGAGATAGACGCAAGTTCATTACCATTGTGCTCATTTTAATTGTTGTGTTAAATAATGTAGCAGTTTAAGCATTTTCTGTGTTATACCAAGATTATGCGAAATTTTGAAACTGACATGATTTGGATAGTTAAACTTAGTTTATTTGTCATTTGGTGAAAGTATCTTTTATAGGGTTCCCAACATTTATAATTCCGTTTATATCTTTCATTCCGTAACTACGGGTTTAATTCTGGTGTTTTGAAATGTCATGCAAACCAGAAAGCAGACGTTAATCGAATGAATTGCTCTTGAAATAATATTTTCTTGTGTGGCGTCCCCGCTAATGGATTTAGCCGAGCACCCACAGAAACGCACGAGATACGTCATTGGCGGCCTACTGATCGGCCTTTGACATCTCGAGATCGACATCTAGCATCGTTCTTGTGGTACTTTGATAACATTTGCTGATCAGTCTGTACAGCGCTCCAAAAAGTCGAAAAACATTTCTTCTTGAGAAACGCAAAAACGTGCTCGAGCACTAAGTACGGGAGGGAAGCGCTGCATCAGCCGACAGATAGCAACTCAAGACCGGGTAAACCGGTTTGTTTCTCCCGCTGAGGCATTTTTTGTCTCGTTTTGTATTAGTATTAGTTAAGCATACGTGCATTAGTTGGCCTGACGTGAGGGATTTTTTCTGTACTTAGTTCTAGCTTTATATGTGTGGTATTGTAAATCTGTAACAGTATTTAGTGCTTATGTGTGAATATGAAGTTTGAGTTGTTTTGACAATTGACATAGGCATGTGGTAATTCTTACTGTAATATGTGTGTTGGTATTAAACATAATCTATAGTAAAACACAAAGTGACCTTATTATATTGAGTCTGTAAGGAATGTTTCTTTGTTTGATGCACATATATCCTATGGTGCTGACTCATTTTTCTACATAGTTGCAAAAAATGAACTTGTTTGAAAGATTTATGTGATTATTTAGCCTATTTATAAAGAAATAGTATATTTTATCAGAATGAATGTCTATTTTTAAACCAGACAGTGTTTAACATTGATGATTTTAAGGATGCATGTTAAATTGTTGTTGTATTTTAAATTTAAAGATGTTATTGCACTGCATGTTTACTTGTTAAAAGACTGAGTCAACTTCTATTGAAAATGCCCATGCAGATTATTTGACAAAGCATCTCAACATGTATAGTGAACAAGGACAACTTAAGGAATGTTTCTTTGTTTGATGCACAGATATCCTATGGTGCTGACTCCTTTTTCTACATAGTTACAAAAAAAATGAACTTGTTTGAAACTCAGTAGAGATTTATAAAGTAATATGTATCATAATGAATGTGTATTTTCATACCAAACAGTATTAAGATGCATTGGAGACTAGCAGAGCTGTTTTATTCTATTGTATGCTTGATATATTAAAATTTCAATAAATGTTTAAATAAATTCATAATCACTTGGTTTTTGAAAAATATTTATAGTTTTATTTTTTAAATTTAATCTGCATTACCATTTTAAATATTTACAAAATTCACATTAAATAAATACACTGGGTGTGTGGAATTAATCACCATAAAGTGTTAAATGTGTACACTTGCGAGTAATAATTTCTCAACACCTTGAGTGATTAAAATGAAACACTAACACAGTGTTTGTATAATAAACACTTTTGTCAGTGTTGTTTTAACACTAGCAAAGATGGACCTGTATGTTCACCCGAAAAGTAATAATTTTAACACCCATGGTGACAAATCTCCCAACATATTTTTGCTGTGCACTAATAGTAAAAACATAAAAGAGTTCATCATGTAATGCTTGTTTCATATGCAAAAATGTTACCCAAGCCTATAAAGTAGTTCATGAACCCTTTAAAAACGGGCTTTTAAATTACTTATATTTATATTGTATTAAAGCTAAAAAAAATATGTAAATATTATCTGAAAACATCTGTAATGTCAAAACTGAATAGTGATGTCAAAACTGAAGAGTAGCTCTAATGCCACGTAAAAAAAAAAAATCTATATGGAAAAATAATCTAAATGTTATATATATA
>NW_015555744.1:1472891-1486736 GCF_001515605.1 Sinocyclocheilus anshuiensis | reverse complement strand
TATATATATATATATATATATAATTTTTTGAGACTATTTTGACTTTATTCTTAAAATATTGACTTTAATCTTGTATTGCTATGACTTTATTCTTGTAATTTTAACTTTATTCTAAAAATATTACAAGTTTAATCTTGTATTGCTACAACTTTATTCTCGTAATGTTATTTATTTATTTATTCATCAGTAAAACGCCATTGTAGAAGATAAACATTTTCAGCTTAATTCTTTTTTTTTCCCTCCCACACATTGTGGCCCCCTGGGGATCCCAGACCCCCCAGAGTCATAAAAGCAGTTTTATTCAAGTTGAAATAAAGGTGTGCTAGACAGACAGTGTCTGTAGTGATAATAACTTTCATTATAACAGGCAATGTATCAAATTTAGTCCTTCATTTCCCTAGAGCACCTTGTACTATGAATACTTAAAAAGGGCCTAAGCAAATGCACAGAAGTCAGAGAGTTTGTAATGTTCTGTCTAGAACCTTCTGATCAATTCAACTATATGCACCTTGTCCAAGTTGACCTCCAGAAAGCGCCTCTTTGGCACTCCCAAATCCAAGCTCACGGCACACCACAGTAGCTGCTACGAGATTCCAGTTGTCATCACAGATCGTGCCCCATTCTCCATTTTTCAACACCTCCACACGCCCCTCTCCAACTACAGCGCCACCTCTGAGGCGCACCAGGGGTTGCTGTGAAGGAAGAGGAAGAGAATAATTCCTCTTAGCAGAAGAGCTGAAATTCTTTGGTTATAACTAACTGAAGGAAATTCATATTTGAGAAGTTTTCCAGAAATTCAGGCAACTCTTATGGCAGATGTGCATGGCAAACCTCAAGAAATCACAAACCTAACATCATTACAAAACATTACAAAAGTTAATAAATCCATTTCTGTCCTGTAAAACAGTTGTGCTTGCACATATTTTTGTGGAAACCATGGTACACTGTTTTCAGGATTCTTTGATAAAAAAATAGAAATAATTTATTTTAAATACATTATTTTGGAACATTATAATAGTCATATTTCATCTTTGCTGTGAAGGAAGAGGAAGAGAATAATTCCTCTTAGCAGAAGAGCTGAAATTCTTTGGTTATAACTAACTGAAGGAAATTCATATTTGAGAAGTTTTCCAGAAATTCAGGCAACTCTTATGGCAGATGTGCATGGCAAACCTCAAGAAATCACAAACCTAACATCATTACAAAACATTACAAAAGTTAATAAATCCATTTCTGTCCTGTAAAACAGTTGTGCTTGCACATATTTTTGTGGAAACCATGGTACACTGTTTTCAGGATTCTTTGATAAAAAAATAGAAATAATTTATTTTAAATACATTATTTTGGAACATTATAATAGTCATATTTCATCTTTAAATGGATTGTTCACCCAAAAATGAAAATTCTGTCATTAATTACTCACCGCATGTCATTCCAAACCCATAAGACCTTTGGTCATCTTCAGAACACAAGTTAAGATATTTTTTGATGAAATAGCTTCACAAAATTACGGTTGAACCACTGATGTCACATTGACTATTTTAATGATGTTCTTACTACGTTTCTGGGTCTGGGAACATTTGGGTTACATTGCTGTCTATGGAGGCTCAGAAAGCTCTTGGATTTCATCAAAAATATCTTCATTTGTGTTCTGAAGGTGAATGAAGGTCTCACGGGTTTGGAACAACATTTTCATTTTTGTATGTACTACCTCTTTAACCATAAAATGAATGCATATATTCTGCAGGAATTCTTTCAGGAATACACAACAGACACTTAAATAGTGCAGATCTGCATCATGCTAATGAACTCACTGACCTCACTGAATGATATGTAACAGGCAAGCTTCCTCATGGACTACTTAAATATATCATTTGGAAAGAGTGCTGTCATTTTCGGCTAAAATGTCTGTCATCACAGTGCTTTAGGGATTCAAAAATATCCTTGTCTTCGCTCTCTAACATTAGTATTCATATAATCACAGTTTGAGGCAACTTAAAACTGTTGGACTCGAAAACTACCACTTTTGCCATATAAACATCTTTAAATAAGTAAGAAACGATTCACTTTAAATTATCCGCTTAGTCTAGATCAAGATTCACTATCACCATGTTGGTAAATTGTGCTGAGCTCCGTTCCACACTTAATAGTCTCCTTAAGGGTGAGAGTCAGAAGTTCAGCACAAAGCAATACCTCATGTGGACATGTGGCTTCTTGTATTTTTGGAAGAAATGCATAATCTGGCCTCACCTCCTGTCTGAAGGCCTTCCTGTATCCTGCCATGGGAGTCGGGGCGAAAGCTCTGCCAGGGACGCAGCTGACTACCACAGGAGTGCCCTGCTCACACGTGCCATTGGCTTTGATGGCGAGTGTGTGGCCCAGTTTACAGCTAGACAAATGAGCTTCATTTCCAGTGCAATTTATGGAGTAATCCCAGTATGTTGGCTTTCTCCGGCGGGCAAACATCCTGAGAAATAAAGCAAAGGGAATTTAAGAATTAAACTGAACAAACATAACTCACACAAAACCCATGTATAGGCCCAAGTGGAAGATTCTAGTCATAATATGGCTAGTAATGATTCATCACTGCATTGAAGATTTGATACATATTGAACTGTAAAAAGATGAAGCACTGCTGAAGTGACGTCATATATTCCTGCAGGAAAAATGGTGCTCATCCTACAAACAGAATATTTAACAAGCTTCATGTGAAGTGCCATGATGCTTACAGTTCGCTGTTAGAAGTATACTGGCCGTCATTTACAAAAAATACACAATCCACATTTGTTTTTTGTTTAGACTCTGAGGGAGAGAACGTCTCACACTGGAATTGCTCCAAAGTCTGTTTCAGATCCCTACTGCAACCACTACTGGGAAAACAAATGTGGACACAAACACACACACATAGGCTTTGGTAGACACAAAAGAAATGCTAGACATAACATTTAACTCAAAGATTTGATCTAAAGATGGGGGGAAAAAAAAAAGTTTTGTTACAAAAGCCGGAACATATAACCAGGCAGTTGATTTATATTGTTTGCGAGAACAGCTGTAGGGAAAGCTGTTATATTTCCACGCCGGTGCTTTATCATCTGAGAACATCGTCTGCTTGTTCCAGCCAGGGAAAGAGCCGTATTATTTACAGGAGCCATTCAAGCACGGTCCTCTGAAAGGATAGTCCAAATTTTCTTATAAAAGCAGTTTAAAGCCACAGGGCAGACAGAGGTAGTTGAAAAGAAGCCCTTTTTGGCTCCACGCTGAAAAAACGACTGCCTTTGGCTACGTGTCCCCCCTCCCCCCAACATCAAGCACCGATTTAAAAAAAAAAAACAGACAGCGCCTGCAAATTTCACAAGGCACACCATGTGTGGGGAAGCATGTAGCTTAGCCGAAGAGTCTGAGATCATACAAGCAACAATAAGCTTTAATTTCCATTGTGCCTATGTGATTTCTCATATAGCAGATTCATTACTAACTAGGCGTTTTAGTGCTGATTTCCACATAGTTATGAAAGTGCTCATGAAGATTTATGCGACTCTTGAGTCATACATTACGAACACAGTATGGAATGTAATAGCTTAGCAGAAAGTATAAGTTTGAGTTGCCCTATGCAGATTTTCTTATTTATTTGCAGATTTTCTAACAGGAGTACTGCAGAGATTCATCTGCACGGAAAGGACTCGCTAGGAACATTCTTCATGGTGTGATTCAAATAAGGTTAATTTGCCTAGACTTGCTTGAGAAGCAACCAGTGGTTTCTCTGACCAGTGCTGTTGGAAAAGCAGCATGTCTATTTTTGCTATTTCCAAAGGAGGGTATTTTCTTTCAGGCTTCCTACCAACAGCTAACAGATTAAGATTTATGTCTGTCAAACAAAAAATGACTGTTATGGTATGACAGTGTCAAGCAGTTTATGCTATGATCGTTAGCATTTTATATGGCTTGGATTTAAGCAAGATAGCAAATTAGATAAAGGATGTTTTATTTCAATTTTTTTAAATAAAATGTTTTTGGGAAAAAAAATTGGAAATGCTGAACAACAGAATCACGAAAAAAATTTTCAGTGATACTTTACTTAAAGCCTTTATGTATAATGTATTATAAAGGGTTATTAAAATGTATAATGAATTATAATTATTCATAATGTGCGTTGTAATACATTATATCTTGTCGTAAATAATTATAACCGAATTTAAAACACATAGTGTAACAATGAATTGATAAGTTTTATAATGTATAAATTGTGGTTACAATTATTAATGAGACTGTACAATGCATTATAAGGTCCATTACAAGGCATAATTAATGCATTAAAATTACTTTCATAATGCATTATACATAAAGGCTTTAAGTAAAGTTTTCCTATACTGTATTGTCCAAAAAAGAAATATATTCAGATTGAAAAAATGGCAGAATTACAGCTACATTTAGAAACACTACTAAAAGTGTGAAAATGCACACTTGGACATTCTCTCAACCAACATCATAAGATATATCCTGCTTTTTAGACAGTATTTTAGAATGATTTTCCTTGAATTTACAGTCCATCATCATTCAGAAAAAAGATAACTTACATTGGATAACTTAGTTCACTTGTCCACAAAACTAAAACATGTATATGTTTTCATATATTTTACGAAATTTGTATATGTTTCAAATGCCAGCTCACAGAGCCCCTGCAGTACCTTTAAGGACCCCCAGGGGTCCCTGGATCCATAAAAGACTCCATGTGCACTGTGTTTCCATTTTTGCTATCCGTGGGAGTTGACTGCAGTATGATATTTATTACCACATAGGGAGTACCTCCATGTAAAATATTACAATTCTACATTTCTCTGAGGTCACCAAAGTTACTTTTGCTTTTTTTTTTTTGTTGCAAAAACAAAATCTATATTCTAAAGGAAGAGAAACTGAGAACTCACTTGTACACACGGGTATTGTATCTCTTGTCTCCAGGAAAGCCGAACATGCCACAGATAACCCTGCTGTTCTTGTGTGTCCACTCATCATCACAAATCTGCTTCCACTTGCCTCCATCTTTCACCTCCACATAGCCCTCTGTCACTGGGTTGCGCTTACGATATGATGACAGGATGGGGCGTATACGAACATCCTCCACCTGAATATTTAGACTCTAAGGGGCGAAAGAAAACAAGTATTTAAACAAGGTTCCCTCTGAATAGCATAATGTTTCAATTTGTTCTAAGTCAGCAGTATTCAATATACCCACGTTGTGAAACTTTTAACTGGCCACTTTAACCACAGCTACTATAAAACTAAACGGGTTTTACAGTTCTTCACTTCATTATAAACATCCTATCAGCATAACTTGTTGACCTGCTCCACCTGTGAAAAAAACTTCCAGCCGTGTTTACCCTTAAGCCAACTACAATTCACATCTGTAGCCAGACTAAAAATGCACTTAATGGGTTCTGACGTATATAGTAGAGATGGATAAAAAGGCAAAGAAGAGGTTACTGCTTTCAAACTCGCATCAAATAATCCCAGACACCTTGATAATCAGGCAAAGGTGTGTGGTTGAAATTCTTTCCCCAAATTTACTGGAGAGTCTGGAAAATTGTAGCACATGGAGGACATCTTAAGCAACTGAATATCAGACGGTACTTCATCATATGACATGAGATTTGTATAACAGCATCTAAATGCAGTTCATCCCATTTATTTATTTATCATTACCTATATGGACTAACACCAAATTCTTCCAGGGAGTATCTAAGCCTACATGAACTGTAAACATGTCAGAAGGAATAAAGCTAAATCATTTCTGTAGACTATAAGACTACATGAAGAGCTTTAGCAGTAGATTCCTATGCAATGAGACCATGTGGGTTGAGTTGAGAAAGACTGTATGAGATGCTGAGCTCAGCAAATATAGTGGCCTAAACATTCCATTGCCCTCTGTACCTTATGATGTAGAACAAGAGTCTTCAACATTTTGGTTTGCCAAAAATGGTTTGACCTAATATTTGTGAATTATGTTTAAATTTGTGTTAAATACACTACCGTTCAAATGTTTGGGGTCTGTAAGATTTTTGATTTTTAAGATATATTTTATCAGCAAGGATCCATTAAGTTGACAGTAAAGACATTCTTAACGTTACAAAGCATTTCTACTTCAAATAAATCCTGTTCTTTTGAACTTTCTATTCATCACAGAATCCCGATTTCCACAAAAATATTAAGCAGCAAAACAGTTTTAAGCACCAAATCAGCATATTAGTATGATTTCTGAAGGATCATCTGACACTGAAGACTGGAGTAGTGACTGTGAGAATTCAGCCTGTTACCATCACAGGAATAAATTACATTAAATTAAATTAAAACAATTAACATATATTAAAATAGAAAACAGTTATATTCAATTGTACTGATTTTTGACAATACTACAGCTTTTACTTTATTTGTGATCAAATAAATACAGCATTGGAAAGCATAAGAGACTTTTGCTAACATCAACAACCATAAAAAATCGTACCGACCCCAAACTCTTGAATAGTAGTGCATGTGCTAAAAACAAAGTATTAAAGTTAACTAGAACCAAAGCTAAAGATGCTTGTCTTTTATTGTCTCTCACACAATACAATTGTAATAAGTAAAATTAAAAAGAAAAAATTATTACTTTGCAATGGCCAGGCATAAAAGGGCTCCTTGGCCTGAAAAATGTTGAAGAACCATTGCTGTAGAACATAATTTTTCTTTAAATGTATAGGAGAATATGAAGTGGTCACCATTGAGAGACTCTTTTCTTTTGATCCCCCAACAACGTATGTTTTTCATGAAAAAAAAAATCAAGCAATTAATACAAGCTGAAGTCAGGGATTTCAAACAAGGAATGAGAATGCTGTAGTGGATGAACATGTGGCAGAGTAATAGTGTATCCTTACTGTACCACACTGGAAATGCAAGCAGTGTAATTACATGGGTTTATTCCAACATGGATACACATTGGATAGAGTTCTAGAATGACAAACATTCATTCATATGACCAAAAGACTATTATGTATTTTAAAACGACATAAGGGCAAAACAAAACAGACAACTACACAATCAAATACTCAAAAACATGAAATGGTATTTCTGTAAATAAAGAGAAAGGCATTTTTTTGTGAATGGAATGGTAAGTCTTTTTTTCTAATGTCTCTGACCAAGCAGTTACAGCTGCAGATTGAACGGATTTAATGAATAACTGTGTGTTTTCAAAATCTAAATTGGACTCTGTGGTCAGCAAAAGACATCAAAATATAGAAGCGGTTTCCGTGACTTGCCGCAAAACCAAGTAAACTTTTCATAAACAATTTTTGTTATCTAAGCTACTGTGTGATGCAACAAAGCATTCCCATCAAAAGCTGAAATAAAAAAGCTACAGGAAAACACCAACTAAAATGGCATATAAAGGCAACAAAAATCATCCTAACAAAGCAATCATCCCAACACAGCATCATGATTTTTTAAATATGTTACATAACACACTGTTTGATGGATAATAAAAAGTGATTTTCCATGTGTTGTAAGAAAGTAACTTTGTAGTTTTGATAAATGAGTTTTTCCATTTTTTGAGGGACTTTGTGACTTGATCAGCGAGTTCAAAGACCAGTGCACCTATCCGAGCTACATGGGCTTTCAATAAATTTTTTTCTAAACAGGCAATGTGGAAGGTTTCAAAACAGGTTGGGAGAAAAAACACCTGATGCGTGATTTATTAGCACAAAAGAGGAAGAAAAAGATTTCCTAAACACGTGTGGCTGGCTTCCATGGTAACTGGAAGAGGAGGGGATTTTGCAGCTAGGAAAGAAAAATATAACAGCTGGGATATCGATTTGTGAGGGCTTGTCCTTCTGTGGATGTAAGTAAGCGTCTCAGGAGGCTAGTCTGTCTTTCAAAAAGAAAAAAGAGAACCCTCCTACTGCTCATACAGGAGAAGGAGTCAGAGGCGCAAGTGGTGAACTGAGAGGCGTTCTTCCACTGGCCGGTAGACAGACTGTAAAAAAAGGAAAATGTCACACAGCCCACATTGTTTTCCCTTTAAACGAGAAGAAGAGTGAGAGAGCATGTTCTCCGCATCTAAACAGAATGCAAATAACAAAACTATTCCACAATTGTCATTCAAAAAAGCTACTAAAAACCTACTAAAATGTAAAACTTTAACATTAAAAAACTTGCAGCAATGGTTTTATTATGCATCTTTGAATAACTTTACTGAAGAAGACAATTTTAATGAATCCCTAAAAATCCATAAAAGGAGTACAAATGGTAGATATTATTGTTACAAGCTAAATGGATGAAAGGCGTTGTTGTAACAAAAAAAGCACAAAAGAATCAAGCGTAACATTCATCTTTCTGTACACTGAACATGGTGTCCTGTCTTAGAAACTCTTCTGTTGTTAAAAGATGGCTATTGTTTGTTTGGTTTTTTTCAACTCTTTGCAAAGACATGTTAAAGAATGCCTCCTCTGCAGATGGAGCCCATTTCCCATTAGCAGTTTCCCTCCCCCAACTTATAACAGAACAGTGTGTTAACAAAATGCTTTTACATATACTTGTCTGTTGAGCGTTTCAAAACAGGGTAGATCGACAGCAGTTAACAAACAGCACTTGGACTTTGCTGGACAACTGCCCTGGCCTGTCTTGTTAGACAGACTGAGAGCCAAAGCACAAGTGATGATTATCTGTTTCCTAAAATAGCAAGATTAGAGTAGCATGGTCCATTCCACTGATCTGGTGCCCATGTTTAATTGGCTTTTTATTCTTTTACTGACTGCAACTCTGTGAGCAGTTCATGCTGACCTAACAGTCTCTCTCCTACAAGAACTCTGAGGAAAAAACAACATTGAAAATTGGTGTCGGTTTTCAAGGGAAACTTTTACATCTACAGAAATCTTGGAATCCTCAGGAATGTAAAAAATGTGTTTTTCCACTTGGGTCAAAAGCAAAATGTACTACAAAAACCACACAAGCAATAGTCGCATGCTATACTGAATGTAAGATGACAAAGTATTGAATACTAGGCTTAAGACTGAAAGAACAACTCTTCCCACTGTAAATGACACTGCTAGTCACATAGCTGTGGTTTGATTTTCAATTTCAGAGATTACACATGCTACTTAAGAGATAAACATCCTGCTTAACAGGAAGGGTCATTCCCCTAAAGTATGTAACTTGAAGGGGAGGAAAGGCAGATGAAAAAACAATGAAAATTGACTTAAAGAGACAGAAAAGCAACTGTTTATGATAGCAGTGAAACTGCTAACTGAGCAAATGACAGATCATTAAAATGTAGTGTAGTTTAAGGAATATTATGTTTTTTTTTCTTTCTAATATGACACATCGAGCATCTACGGCATGCTGTTCATTACCTCAAATGTAGTTTAGACTACTTTTAA
Organism: Sinocyclocheilus anshuiensis; assembly: GCF_001515605.1. Lineage (NCBI taxonomy): Eukaryota > Metazoa > Chordata > Actinopteri > Cypriniformes > Cyprinidae > Sinocyclocheilus > Sinocyclocheilus anshuiensis. The sequence continues at coordinate 1,477,335 of NW_015555744.1, read as the reverse complement.
CCAAGAATATTACCCTCTATCTACCCAAAGGTAAGGAATGAGTCACATTTTGACATTTGACGTGTGCAGTAAATGTATAGGGAATATACTGCATAACATTTACATAATAGACATGCTTATAGACATATTAAGAATATCTGTTAAGTATAGGTTGGAAAAAAGGTTTAAAAAAGGGGGGATTCATGGAACCTGTAGAGTAAGAATAATTGTACATGCTGGGCCAGACTCCACAGATGAGGAACATATTAGTCACTAGAAAAATAATGGCCGAGTGTTTCCGAGCTGATCAGCAGCATCTGTCTAAGATTAAGTGGTGGTGACCATTTTTATCTTCAATTGTTGTAAAAGTTTTAACAAAACTTAATGATTTCTAACACGCATTTCTTACTTTAAAAATACTAGGATTTTATGTTGTATCACTGTGAATGTTCTATAATCCTCTATAGCTAAAAGAAACACAGTCATCAACTCTTCAACAAATAAATAATGCAACTTCCCCTGAACTCTGTTGAACCTCATAAAGGCACAAACTTCCTGTGATTGTAATTAAGGTATTGCATAACATGTGTCTGCATGGTACAGGCTTCCAGCTGCTTCTGCGTGCCCCACTCTTACATGATAATGGTGGACAAGAGCATTGGTTCTGATTGATACAGGGCATATACTGCCTGGATTGATCAGAATTAACTAAATGGATTCATTTAGTTTTCATGTATAGAGCTAAATAAAGGGAGTAAAGGGCATCAACACAATGACTGGCTAACCAGATCCAAAGTTTTGGCATGAAACTCTAGATGGAGCAGTCCGATAGGTCTAACTCAGTCTGACATAATGACATCATCACATGGCGCAGCTGATTGGTTCTTTTTGTATCAGCAGCCAATGGGCTTGCTGCTCAACATTCAAATACTTGGCTAGAGCTTGCTGTAGCAGTTGCAGCGCGCTTCAGAAGCCCTCAACCTTCCCCAGCTCCACCTGTATAGATCTGCTATGGGGTGATTCATGTATGCTATGGGGGTTATTTCATATATGTTATATGTGCAGCAGCAGTATTTCTTACATGCTCACAGCAGCATGTTGTGGATGTATTGGCAGTCACAAGTCTCGGTACTTGCTCTGCCGCAGCAGCAGCACGTAGCAGATCTATTCCGCCAAGACCAAATACATTAACATTGTCATGCACATCACCATGCCAAACCATCCAAGAGTGGTTAAGATAGAAATATGTTTCTTTCCAAACAGGGAGAACATCTTGTTCACAATAAAATTAGGTTGTAGAAAAATATTCACAGATTTGACCAGCCAGTCCTCTTAGTCTTACTGTAAACAAGTCATGTAATGCCATGATTTACAGGATGTTCACAGGGTCACTGGATATTTGAGGCACATAAATATTTGCAGCTTTTTTGGATGGGTTTAGAAAAGTACATTGTATCTTTGATCAGGTTTTTGGTCTAAAACAAATGGACAAGATCATTTGATCAATGCATCTGATAAAGTGGATCAGCGTATTATTACACATACTGTAAAAATATTTCACTTTTTATGACAACAGTTATTCCATACCACTACCTGGAAAATGTAATGTTCATGTATTCCCCCAAGACTTGTCTGCCTGTTCTTTTGAAGTCTAAACTCTCCTCCACCATTTCTCCACCACACTTACACATTACATCATTTTTCCCATTTTAACCCGAGGAAGGCCACAGTGGGCTGCCTATGAACATTCCCAGATGACTTGAATATGGCCGGCATTATGGTAAACCTCCCTGTGATTTAACTGCCTTAATGTGGAGCCTGTGCAGGCTATCAGTAGATGGAAAAGCTGACTCTGGCTTTCTCTCCAGGTTTCTCAGCTGGAGACCAAATAGAAGCTGATCTAAGACGTCTAGACTTCCCCCTAGCCCCTGCTTGACTCATATATTCCCGATAATACTTTGAAATGAAATTCAGACACAAAAGGTATCTTTTTAAAAACTGCATGTGTGTGTAAGTATATTCATATATTTTCTTGCTGCAAATTAGAGTGGTGATGAATGCTCAAATGGGCATTCATTAAGGTTTCCATTTGGCTTTGACTAAGAATTACAATCAGACTTTCTGAAATCTTATTTGTCACATCTTCTAGAGTCTGATGCTGGAATTACAATTCTCTTTGTTTACAAGAGCGACTATTATAAAATATTTCTCTGCATGCTTAATGCATTCTTTCAAAATGACACTGCCGGCTCTGAGCAGCTTGTGCATGGAAAGAGACAGAGGATGGGGACAAATCCTGTTATTACTCTAACTGGACACAGAAATGATTTTAGACAAAGCCAAGTAGCATAAATCTGGGTAGCATAAAAACGTCCTAAGACATATTGTCTTATGCCTAGCAACCAAGCTACTTAGCTCTGGGTGAGAAAATAAATGGAAAAGAATGCATTGAGCAATTGGAAAAATGATCAAAGGAAAAAAGCAACAATAGTTTCAGAGGCGTCCCACACCTAGTTTCCTCTGCCTGGAAAACGATTTCTTGGGGGGCCCGCAGCAAAAACCTGCACCTGGGCCCAGATAGAAAGCTTGACTGCCAATAAGACCCAATTATGAATTATGAACCAAATTAAAAACACACATTATTAACACATTTGTTGTTGCTATTCCAGAATATTATGACTTTTAGGCCTATAAGTTCTGTATCGATTCAGTCCTCCATGTATTCTTTAGCTTACAGAAACAAATTAATTTAAACCTTCAGGACTGAACACTGCAAGGTTAAACGACACCTTATTTCAGCATTTTACAGTGCATTTGTGAATCAGAGAAGATATCCTAGCATGCGGTTCAGCTGCAAAATCATTTTCACAAAAGGGTGACACTTCTCATTAAATGCTAAAACTGGTTGTGTTGTGTTGACAAAATATATTTTGTAAATTTTTGCACAGATTCTCCTAACCACACACACACACATCACTAAGTGACATATTTTGGCCTCGAAACAAGTGAAATTCACCAAAAGGCTTTGGGGCACTATTAATTTTGTACCTACAATAATCGTAACATAATTGTAAAAATATTTGTGACTTTTGGAAGTTGCATTCAAAATCTATTTGCCTTAAAAAATGAAATGGGCATGACGCCTCTGAATAGTTTTAGACAATAACAGAAGAAACACATCTGTACTGAATTCACTTACATTGATGTTGTTGGTAAGGGTGTTAACAAACTTGAATCCTGGGATTCTCTTGTCGCTGCAAACCACCCCGACATCCTCAGTATGCTTACAGTCAGACACGCCTATGCCATTAGACTCACACTGGGCCAAGCTCTTCTCATTCCCCGTGCAGTGGACGTTGTCAAACCAGATACGGCCTAAAAACACAGGAAGTCAGTGCATATAAATTCTCATTGCTGAGAATTTTGCTAATTCTTTCATAATTATGCATGCAGCTTTTATGACCTAAGAGTCTACATGAGATATTTGTTCATTTAAAAATTCATTTGTCACAACACTGGTTCATTTAAAACTTTTTAATGAAGTCAAAAAGGTGTCCATGGACATGTTGTACTAACCTGTACTATCAAAAAAATAGTTCACCCAAAAATGAAATTTTGTTAAAATGTACTCACTGTCAGGCCTTCCAAAATGTAGAGGAGTTTGTTTCTTCGTTGGAACAGATTTTAATAAATTCAGTATTATGTTACATGCTCACCAATGGATCCTCTGCAGTGAATAGGTGCCATTAAAATAGGACTGCAAACATCTGACAGAAACATCACAGTAATTCACACGACTCTGAATTATTGTGATGCTTTTATCAGCTATTTGGACTCTTGTTCTGATGGCACCCATTCACTTTGTTGGTGAGCAAGACATGTAAAGCAACATTTTTACAAATCTTTTCTGACGAAACAAACTTATCCACATCTTACATGGCTTGAGGGTGAGTACATTTTGGTGAACTAGCCTATTTCTTTAACTGCAAGTCATTTTAATTGCGGAAAAAAGGCATCAGTTTCACATTATATCATTCTGAACACTAGCTTACCTTCTCCCTTCCCATATTTAGATGATGGAGACCAGGAGACTGCTTCAGAATAACCCAGTTCTCTGCATACAACTTGGGCTGCATGAATGGTGAAATCATCATCACACACAGTCCCCCACTCCTCTTCATAGAAGACCTCAACGCGCCCTTCGTTGTGCTTGCGTTTCTCTCCTGCCAGGCGTAGCTGTATCCTGGGTATATCTTTAGGAAGCTCTGGAGCAGTATAAAGGTCCTGTGCAGGTTCTGGGTAGCCCAGGAGGTAACCCAAGTGCTCATACTGTGCGTAACTGAATCTCCATACGCACAATAGTACAAATGACACAGACCAGAGGGCCAGCATAATGATAGAGGCTCAAAAGGTTTTTATGGCCTGCAAAAAACAAAAGAAGTGAAAGTGAAGCAATGGAAGTAGT
>NW_015555744.1:1465824-1472874 GCF_001515605.1 Sinocyclocheilus anshuiensis | reverse complement strand
TTCTTCGTTGGAACAGATTTTAATAAATTCAGTATTATGTTACATGCTCACCAATGGATCCTCTGCAGTGAATAGGTGCCATTAAAATAGGACTGCAAACATCTGACAGAAACATCACAGTAATTCACACGACTCTGAATTATTGTGATGCTTTTATCAGCTATTTGGACTCTTGTTCTGATGGCACCCATTCACTTTGTTGGTGAGCAAGACATGTAAAGCAACATTTTTACAAATCTTTTCTGACGAAACAAACTTATCCACATCTTACATGGCTTGAGGGTGAGTACATTTTGGTGAACTAGCCTATTTCTTTAACTGCAAGTCATTTTAATTGCGGAAAAAAGGCATCAGTTTCACATTATATCATTCTGAACACTAGCTTACCTTCTCCCTTCCCATATTTAGATGATGGAGACCAGGAGACTGCTTCAGAATAACCCAGTTCTCTGCATACAACTTGGGCTGCATGAATGGTGAAATCATCATCACACACAGTCCCCCACTCCCCTTCATAGAAGACCTCAACGCGCCCTTCGTTGTGCTTGCGTTTCTCTCCTGCCAGGCGTAGCTGTATCCTGGGTATATCTTTAGGAAGCTCTGGAGCAGTATAAAGGTCCTGTGCAGGTTCTGGGTAGCCCAGGAGGTAACCCAAGTGCTCATACTGTGCGTAACTGAATCTCCATACGCACAATAGTACAAATGACACAGACCAGAGGGCCAGCATAATGATAGAGGCTCAAAAGGTTTTTATGGCCTGCAAAAAACAAAAGAAGTGAAAGTGAAGCAATGGAAGTAGTTTCTATTGTTATTATTATTTAAAAGGCAGCACAGAAAGACATTATTGATGCTAAACAGACATAATTAATGCGCTTTAAGATTTCCAGCTAGTCATTTATCTGCACTTTTTTAATCAAAAGCACTTTTATCAAAGTCATGAGCTCAAGGGGAATAGCATGGGAATTCTCATCCATCACCAAATCAGCCCACATCAGAGAGCGCAATATTGAGGTCACAGAGACTTGTTTAGTCCACGCTGTGGCATGCTATTCATCTACATTAGCCACAACCTAAGCAGAAAAATATAAAATTCACTTTGAATACCAAGGAAAAGAATCATGTTCTTATCATAAAATACAGTTTAATTGAGCATAAAAGTTTGACAGATGACACTTTGATTGGATGTTAGATATTCTCTTTCAGTGACACAAGAGGATGTGCTGATGGAAGTATGGTAAGCATGAATAGATGAGGAAATTGGTTTCCTGAATGGGGGGAAAAACACTTCATGCAAAGTGGAGTGCAAAATTCAAATAGAAAAAACAGAAATACAGAGTGTTTAAGGATGTAAATTGGATCATAATTATTTAGGATTCTACACTAGTTTTACATCTTAAATCAAATAAGCAAATTTATGACATTGTGAAGTCTTTTGTACAAAAGGCCATTTTCAAATATATACATATATACATGGCTCATCAGGTTTTGCACGAACATGTGCAATGCTGTTTTTCCAATTCAGTTACCTCTAATTCTAATGCTGATCATATAATTTGACAATAAATATTATAAATAAATTATTACATTTAAAAAGCTAAATACATGCTAGGGTTCTCAAATATTTGAACCCCACTGTGCAGAAAAAAATTATTAATATAGTGAATCTTCAAGACATTTTGGTTCTACAGTACCCACTGGCATGTAAGCATCTGTCTTAAAAGCCAAAAAAAAAAAAAAAGTAACATGCTTCCAAGGGTTCCCTTAAGATTGCCACTCCAAGATAAAAGAGGCACTTCTACAAAAGCACTTTTTAAGACTTCCGCTCACTTTCTCAAACATACTCAAAAGTTATTGCCTGAAAATACATCAAAATGGTGTAGCCTGTAACATAAACTAAAACTAAATGCGTAAACTAAATTACACAAGCATAAATAAATCTTTCAAAATCTTTTCAGGGTCTCAGGATTGTCCAAATGCATGTGGCAAAGACACATGATGGACCCCAGAAGTCCCAATGAATTAGCCTTCTCTACAGCAGCCTATGTGGAGGTTCTTTTAAAAATGTGGTTGGTCTAAAGTGAATTTACGTAAAGCCCATCACACAGACAAAGGGGCATGTTCAGAAGTGTATTTGGTATAGGTTTTGTTCGCCAGGACAAGACCTATAGCTCCAAGCCATCTACAGCTTTGGAACTGCCTCACATTCCTGTCCTAAATACCTGGTTCTTGTCTTGTTCTATTTTGCACTTCCAGACAGCAAGTTCCCAGACCACCATGAATAGGATTCTGACAGGATTAAAAGGGTTCACATGTCAAGGGGTCACAGTCCTGTGTAATACTACCTAAACACAATAACCCAGTGTTACTACCTGAACCAAAAGCAAAGGCGCATACCCACTTTTGTAATGTTTATTAATAATGAATAACGTGAACAGGTTGTTAAAACATTTGAGTGTAAAAATGTGTAAAAATCCTATCCCACTGACTCAAGCATGACGTCATACATAACCATTAGCATTGTTTTTCTCTTTTCTATCTTACAAGGAAACGTGCAGTGTCAGGTAACGCATTTAAAGCGAAATATTCAGTACAACTACGATTATTTTCTTTGAAATAAGCAAAATTGCGATACAATATCGCGTAATAAAGCAAAGCAGAGGCAGTGGTTAGCTTACGTTTGCTGCGAGTGCAAGTTTCACAGTAGAACAGTCCTCCGAACGTGAATCTCTGCTTCTCTCAGCTGTTGCACCCCCTAAACTTTCACTGGTTGATCTCCTACAATTTCAGGAAAGTCGAAACAAAGTTACGCCTTGTTGAACTGCCCCCTCACGCCCACCACTGTTGGGGCTGGTGACCTCATGGACCTCCACATAACTGCAATTTTTGAGGAAACAGACATTATGTACGTGCCTAAAAGAAGTCTGTTGTTTTAAATCAAAAATAATAATTGTGATGGATTAAATAATTTCCTGGCCCGACAAGAGCACTTCGGGTTACTGTGGAGAGTTTTCTGGAGGAAGGGTGGCAAACTATTTCACTAATACTGTAGGTTGGTGTTGTTGCTTCTTTGTTAAAAATACATACACACGTTTTAGTGTATACAAACAATTTGGGTTGGGACGAATGTATTCCAGTAGTTAGTTAACCTCATAGTTATGCTCAATTCTTAAACAAATCATTTTTAATGCGATCTTCAATGAATCCGTTGAACCGGTTCACAAACCCGGACTGAATGATTCGTTCTGGATTCATGGCTAAATTCAGCCTAGCATACTACTATCCATTCATTCATTAGCTCTAATATTAATGCCATATAAAAATAATTCAGCAGAATAGAGTAGCCTATGGAATTGTGCTGTTTTAGCTCACATACGAAACATATTTCGGCAAAGAAATTTGGGCTAAATAAATTGTGTAGCCTACGATTGTTTATTGCCAATGCAATACAATTATTTTATATTCTATGAACTGAATCATGGCTGTAAACTGATCTGAATAAATAAAAGTTGATCAGGGAGCACGCGATGACGTAATTACGCATTGACGTAAAATAATAAATCTCTTTTTTGAACTGGTTCTTTGAAACGAAGTTCAAAATAATCGTTTCGCCGAAATGAGTCAGACCTCTCATCACTAGAACAGCTGTCTGTTCTCTTGTGGGATATTAATGTATGTATACTGCCATCTTGTGGATAACGGTCCACTTAGGCCGGGAAACAAAACTGTAAATTAATCCATAAACGCTAATTAGACTTCACTGGTCTGATATCAGATGTGTCAGGAGAGACACGATTTTCCACTTGCCTTATTTGTTTAATAATAAATATTAGAATGGTTTCTAAAAGGCCTGATGATTGAAAACAAAATATATATAAAAAAAAATAATAATACATGTCCCATAATATACATGACAGCAGTCACAGGGTGCGTCCGAAATCGCATACTGCTTAGTAGGTACTACATTTTGAATTTGAACGTACTACTCGACCGTTAAAAAAGTACGTTCTATATAGTATGAATGAGAGTAGTATGAATGGAATTCGGAAGCATCTCATCGATTTACAATGTTTAAACTTTCAATAAGTCAGCCGTTCACTTAGATCATGTTAAACAAGTGCAATTTAACCACAATGAACAACGTTTTTCCCTGAGGTACTTACACTTGAAAAGAGCCGCGTCGCCGCCTTCCGCCATTTTCGAATATGACGCCTCCTCTCCCGTGGCCTCATGGGATAGTAAAGTGTCCATCGTATGCATGCTACGGAATTCGGGCGGAAGTAGTAGGTCATCCGGGTACTTCTCGCCTACTGTTTTTCGAATACTATGAATTCGGACATACTACTCGCCTCACATACTGTTTTTCGCCTACTATATAGTATGGAAGTATGCGATTTCGGACGCAGCTGCAGTCTCCCTCCTGTATTTTCTTAGGCTCCTCCCCCTAGTCCTACTTCCAAGATCATTAGTCTCACCCTCTGCACTGTATCCTCACGCACTTCTCTGGTTGAAGGAAGGAGGGAAGGTTATTTCAGAAATGTTCAATTACAGGCAACTCTCTCATTAATGGATGAATTCCTGAAGTCTTCGGATATTAAACTCTCTGCAAATGTACCCCCGAAGAACGGATGCTTGATCAAAAGCCTTCATTTTTCAGGTTGCAGCCAGGGTAATAGGGACATCCCGGAAGATGGTAAACCAGACTGAAGGTTATGTCTCAGAGCTAATAACTCGCTCCACGACTGCTTGTCTGCTTTTCATTTTTGTGCTCTCCACCTTTCTGGGGAATGCTCTGGTGTGCACCGCAGTGGTACGGTTCCGTCATCTGCGCTCCAAAGTGGCGTATGTGTTTGTAGTGTCTTTGGCAGTCTCAGATCTCTTAGTTGCCTCTCTTGTAATGCCATGGAAGGCAGTCGCAGAGATTGTGGGTTTCTGGCCGTTCGGCAGTTTCTGTGAAGTATGGATAGCCTTTGACATCATGTGCTCCACCGCCTCCATTCTTAACCTGTGCATCATAAGTGTGGATCGTTACTGGGCTATTGCTATCCCACTGAGCTACGAGCAGAAAATGACAAGAAGAGTGGCATTTGTCATGATTGGAGTGGCATGGGCGCTCTCTGTTCTGATCTCATTCATTCCTGTGCAGCTGAGTTGGCATAAGAGTCTCCGCCATAAAGAAGACCTGGGAGAAATGGCTGAGAAATGCGATGCCAGTTTAAACCGCACTTATGCCATCACTTCATCTCTAATCAGCTTCTACATTCCTGTCTCCATAATGATTGTCACTTACACTCGCATCTTCCTCATATCGCAAAAGCAGATCCGAAAGATATCAATGCAAGAGTGCACCATTAAGCATGTTCAGTCCTGCCAGAGCTGCAGTAAAGCACCTGAAGAGAAGTTAAAAAGCTCATTTAAGAGGGAAACCAAAGTCCTGAAAACCCTGTCGATGATCATGGGTGTGTTCGTCTGCTGTTGGCTCCCTTTCTTCATTCTCAACTGCATGGTGCCGTTTTGTGACCCTGGCCTCCACAACGCCGGGAAGATCCCATGTGTCAATAAGACGACTTTCGATGTGTTTGTGTGGTGTGGGTGGGCGAACTCTACCTTGAATCCTGTAGTTTATGCATTTAATGCAGAATTCCGCAAAGCGTTCTCCAGCCTCTTGGGATGTGGGAAGCTGTGCTCTCGGAATACAGTTCAAACGGTTGACTTCAGTAATGAGCTGGTGTCTTACCATCGTGACTCCACAAACCTTCGAGATGCTCACCTCTTCGGTCACCCCTGTCTGCATCCGCACGCTGTCAGGGAGGAAAGTGATAAAGACGTGTGCTTTGATACAGTGTCACAGATGGAAGTCCCTTATGAGGCTGAATGCAACTTTGTATATGGGGAAAGGCCTCCTATGCTAAGTCATGGAGAAACAGAACTATCATTGGATAAAATCCTACCATTTACAAAAGAAGATGAGTTAGCGTCTCTTGAATGTGTGGCTCGTAATGAAAGCGAATCTCCTAGTATCTCTGGAATACTGTAATCTGTAAACATGCGGTGTGTTTTGAAAATAATTATACTTTTATGTATTAAACAAACTGAGTAAGACTATGAGTAATTGAACTGGCATAGACAACTGATTTGAGTGCCGTTTCTACACTACTCTGCTCATGAATCATTCAAAAGGTCACTCACTGTGAGGCAGAGATTCCATAAAGAGCTTTACGTATAAAGCTCATGATGCAGTACCAACTTATTTCTACATGAATAATGTGCAGTCTTTTTCAGTTAAATGTGTTAATGGAGGAAATAATAATAATCATATGTCTGTCAGCTTGAAGATTTGACTGAAAATGAGCAACACCTGACTTTGAAATGTCCTCTATTAACTCCAGAAAGGGAAAATGCACTGACAGACTGACAGGTTGACTGACGCCCCCCCCCCCTTCTGAGCATGGCATATGAGCTCAAATGAAAATATGAGATTAAGTGATTTCATGCAATTATTCTGAGAATCGACTATCTTTACTTATCGGTCTGTCATAACAGTTACCTCTTGTCTGAAAAAGCTTCTGTTCATTGAATGGATTTGTTCACATTAAGTCTACTCTGTTGGAGGCTGGGAAATTATTAAAGATAATGCAAGTGATACTGAAAAGATGTTAATGTATAAAAGGATAGTTGACACAAAATACAAAAGGGAAGTTGTTGTCCTGCAATACTTTATCTTAAGCTTTTTTAAGCAGCATTATGGTCATGTCTTTATTAGCTCATAATATTTGATGGACTACTTGGAATATTTGTACATTTGCCACTCCACATGACCATTTAAAGTGAATTAGTAAAGGCAAAAAAATGTAAAATCTAAATTGTGAAAAACATAAATCAAAATGGTGAAATCATGTCAAATTTCCATATATATTCATATAAATTTTAAGCTAAAACCTTGAAGTTGATTTATATATATAAATCATTTTGATTTATGTTTTTCACAATTTAGATTTTTAATTTTTTTGCCTTTACTAATTCACTATATATACTATATTCACTATATATATA
>NW_015555744.1:1432575-1465731 GCF_001515605.1 Sinocyclocheilus anshuiensis | reverse complement strand
ATATATATATATATATATATATATATATATATACAGTATATTCAAAAAGGTCAACCCAAAATATTAAATGACGTTTAATAAGAAAATAAATTTCTCCTTAATTTAAAAACATTAGAATGAACAATAATGTACATTCTCTGCAGATAAAGAAAACAAATGAGCACTCATCTTCTGATAGCATATTTGTTTTTATTGGGAGTTTTATACTAAAACAGGTTTTGGACAAAATATAGGTTTAAATGTTAAGAACAATAGTATACAAAAAAAATTTGATGGAATGTATATTGTCTGCTAAATGACTAAATGTAAATGTAATATTGCCTTTGGTAGCAACATTCAACAAACCATTAACAATGAATAAATTAAATGTTTGTTCTGTATTGCTGTATTTACAGGAAAGTCTAGTATAATCCAATACAAAATATAAATATAACCTGAATCATCATAGTGATAAAACACACTCATCCTGTTTAGTCACACACGATAAACTTTAAACAAACTGTACTTAATTATGTTAATGTATGCACATTTTGGACACTTTCCAGCAAGCGGACTCTTCTGTCTAATCTGTGAAGGATTGAAAATCTACACCAAGTACGTTAATCGGTTTTGTGCAACAGGTACAGAGGTAGAGACTGTCATGTGTTTATACAAACCGATCTTGATAATAAGTCTTTGACGGCAATATTTGTGCTGCTCGTTCGCGCTGGTGATATTTAAAAGCAGTAAGACTCCATACAAGACAGTTAAAAAAGTGTCACATCCCACCCAAAAACCATTTTCTCAGTCTATCAAAAGGCATTAGCCTTCTTACATGCATTAGGAACATTTGCACTTCTGTGAAGATGGGGTGGCTCTTACAAGAGCCGTTGGTTTATGGAGTGAAGTCTGGCAGTTTACTTCTTCTTAGCGGCCGTCTTCTTCGCTTTGGCAGCCTTGGGCTTTGCGGCTTTAGGCTTCACTGGTTTAGGCTTCACTGCTTTGACCTTCTTAGGACTCTTTGCAACTTTCTTCACAGCCGGTTTCTTCACTTTCTTCGGGCTTTTGGCGGCTTTCTTGGGCGCAGCCGCTTTCTTCACTTTCTTGGGAGACTTCTTCGGGGCAGGTTTCTTTACTGCTGCCTTCTTGGGCTTCGCCGCCTTGGCCGCCGCCTTCTTCACGGCTGGTTTCTTCGGTTTCGCCACAACTTTCTTGACGGGCTTCTTGGCGGCTGGTTTCTTGCTCACTTTGAAAGATCCGGACGCCCCGGTGCCTTTAGTTTGAACAAGTGCCCCCTTTTTCACCAGAGATTTCAAAGCAATCTTGACGCGAGAGTTGTTTTTCTCAACGTCATATCCACCACCTGCCAAAGCCTTCTTCAGAGCCGCCAGGGAAACTCCTTTGCGCTCGTTGGAAGCGGCGACCGCCTTCACGATCAGGTCGGACACGCTTAGTCCAGGCTTTTTCGCCTTTGCCGCCTTCTTCTTCGGGGCTTTAGCCGGAGCAGCCGCGGGAGCAGGAGCAGTTTCTGCCATAGTTTCAGTAAACTTGGAGCCGATGTCAGGTAGTACAGAGCTGTCAAACAAACAATGTTTACATCCAACAGCTGAGGGCGGGATTTAAGCGGGAGATGAGAACCATATAGACTCAACCGCCTCAACCGACGCTCTCAACAGGACAGAGTCGTGCGTAGATGTGTTTTCTGATCTTGAAAAACACAAGGTTTTCCGCGATAAAGAGCAATGGATTGTAGACTTTAAACCACGTATCGATAGCTGAGTCTTTCCTCTTTGTGGGCAGCTTGTGTTTTGTGCAAAACGTCGGTTGGGTTATTGTACAATAATAACAACGCGTCCAAATTTAGTGCGAGTCGCAGCGGGAAATATCGCACTTCCTCTGTTCTTTTGTAGATTATATATTAAAATTCGAAAAGCACAACTAAAATGATGGACATTTTGCATAGAGAAGACCCTAATCTACACATCTGCGGTAGTTTTAGCGTAAGAAAGCGCACGGAATAAAAAACTGAAGCGTTTTTCTTTAGTGAAGGTAACACAGATCAGCGCTGTCGCCATTTCAGCCTCCCCTAATCTCACGGTCATTCTTTCGACAATGATCTATTAATAATCATATCTGTACATCCAGTACATGATTCGAGTAACTTATATATAAGCATCTTTGCCAACATTAAACATTTAAAGACGTTGCCTGTTAGTAATAAAACGGGTGCTTGTGTTGTCTAAAGGGAAAGTGTTGTCCTCAGTCGAGGAGTGCTATATCAGAGGGAAGCTATCTTGGTGTATAATGTTGTATTGACGAATTTATGGCCATGTTTGCAACATTTTATTACGTACAAACACCTAACTATTCTTATAAGTATATTTAGTGGTTGTAAAAAGGCCACTTAGCCACTTTTATCCGAACAGGCTTAATAACGTCGAGGATTTTCTCTAGTCCTTCATTGTCCAGCGGAGAACTAACGTTACTGCTGCACGTAAATTGTGCACTGTGATGTTGATCGACATTAAACAATACAACTATTGCCTTTATCTGTCACACACGTATGAAATATTTAATAAATTCGTGTGACAGAATCTTCACTCGTTTTTAGGCGAAATTTAAAGATGCGTTTTGTATGTAGGCTAGTTATACTAGGCTACTTATTCTAATGTAGCCTACCTGAAAGCTTGTGGACTCGTGGCTAAATTCACTAGTACGAAATATTAAACATCGACCAGGGCACAAAAAGCTAATTTCTGTGATAAATACGATTTTTATTAATAGTTAATTTGCCGTACAAACAAATAAAAAAACAGATGGTGATCGGTCAGTAAGTCGTTCCATCGACTCGTTCATACCCAGCGATTATTTTTGTTTGCTTTCTGTTAGCCTACGTCTGCCTGCGAAAGAATGGTAGGCTACTTAATGAGTTTGCTTAATTGAATGATGTTTTAATGAAAATGTGTCTTCTTCTTCTTCTATTTGGCCTATGTGGTACCATTTGTGAATACGGTCAATCCGCTGTGTGTAGTGCCTAACAACGCCATTTAAGCCATGGCCACAATTTAGCAAGCCTTTTACACCTTGTTTGTGTATTGAAATGCACAAATTACAGGCCGGGACTTTTGATAATGCAAATTAAATTACCCTTGTGCTTAATCGAGTGTGTTGTTGGAAATTTTATTAAACCATTTTACTAGGCAAATTCATTCCTCTGCTTGAAGATAAAGTCCTGGACATTACAAAACATTGTTATGCAACAAAATAACCATCCGCTATCGGTCCTGTGCAGTGATATCGGACGATGTTGTAGAATGTAACATGATAGGCAATATAAACCGATAAACACAGATAGGAACGGCGCGCTTTATGATATCAGGCACTGTTTTAGAACGCAGGGACTCCTTAATATGTTTTATGGTGCAATCGTTTTATAAAGGCAATAACAAAAACAAGTCACTCGAGATTGTGCCATGTGTCTGACAACCGCCTTTAGCCATAAATATTAACAATATGGTACAACGTCTAGTACCCTATTGCTTATCTATGGTTAAGGACATATTCATATTTATTATTAAAATCAATATCTTAATAATTAACACGAATTATAACTAGTAGTTTAGGTACATTTACGAGTAAATATCAAAAGGTTTACTGACATTTCGCACAAATTAATTCATGAACAATCAAATCAGTTTGTTACTAGAACCAGTACTAATTAATGTAATGACATAATTATTACATGACCATAAACGGCTTGCTTTTTTGTTTTGCTCTATTTTAATACTTGAGTAGTGATCTAATTAAAACACGGCTTAATGTGTTGTGGGGAGCATACTGTATAAAATAAAATAATGCATTAAGACACATTAATTTGCCCTTTTAATTGAATGTTTGGGCGGCTCTTAAAAGAGCCTTTGTTTTGTTTGTTTTAAATCCGGTCCAGGTGAAATTTAACCGCCAAAACCATACAGCGTACGGCCTTGGCGCTTCAGAGCGTACACTACGTCCATAGCAGTCACAGTCTTGCGCTTGGCGTGCTCGGTGTAAGTCACAGCGTCGCGAATGACATTTTCAAGAAACACTTTTAGTACACCTCGCGTCTCTTCATAGATCAGCCCGGAAATACGCTTCACACCACCACGACGCGCTAAACGGCGAATTGCTGGCTTTGTGATTCCTTGAATGTTATCTCTCAAAACTTTGCGGTGACGTTTTGCACCACCTTTCCCAAGCCCCTTACCGCCTTTTCCTCGACCAGACATAATAGCAAAGAGAAAATCCAAAGAACGCGAATGGAATAAAAATGGGAAGGCTTTTGGGGAAGTCTGACATGTATATCCTTCAAGCGGACCTAGTGGAAACCATGCTTGCCACAACCCCACTGCGGGTAGGGCTGATGTAACAATGCAGAACAAGTATGAAATAGGTCCGCTGAGCGTCATTTTTTAATATTTAATTATAGATAATGGAATCGAATAAAAACTAGAACAAATATTAGTATTTCAGTAATTAGGATTGACCTGCTTATGTTCTAGTATGGTTGTTTGTGACTTTACAGTTTTTCTGAATACTTCAATTACATTACTTTTGGGACCTTATTCAGTGCGGATTTGCACTTTTGTGTCTTAGTGCGTACATTTCAAACAAGCAAAAGAATAACTGACTGACTTAGAGCGAAGATATGTAAATTTCATACACCTCAGCCGAGTGTTTTGATTGGTGAGAGACAGCCTCGATTTCTATTGGTTATTCGCTGATGACGACGCGTGGTGATTTGTCCCTGGTTTGAATGCCCTTCCCAGCCAGTTTGAACCGGTTTAACGAACAAAGAGGCAGTACCTTCGTCTGACTTAATTCAGAGGCAAACAGCTTGTTTAATGAAGTGATTTTAATCATTTATTATAGAAGTCTTCTCAAATAATAAATAAGCACAAACCACTGACAATCAAGTGATTTTACATCCGATAATTTGCCTTATGCTTTATAACAACAACAGCAGCACAATCAAATCAAACATATAATAAAGAGAAAATTTGCAGCGCTCTGTATAATTAGGAATAGGAAGACGAACGGTTGTTACATCAGGGGACTTTGATTCCATTGAAGAGAGCAAATCAGCCAGAATGCAGATAATATTTAGCTTTCAGTCATTTCAGCTTTGGCACATCAGCTTCCATCATACCCCAGTGGCTGAAAATGAGAGCAAATGAACAATATCAAACCAATCCTGTCAGAAAAAAAAAAACCATCACTCTTTGCATACTTTCTTGACTACCAATTTATGAAAATAGTGAGGTTTGTACTAAAACAAGACAATTAGCATTACTTTGTCACAATATTAAGCACACCAAACTCAAAGAACAAAGACATCATGAAATCCTTTGTCTTTTACCTGGTAAACTCCCTCTTCATAGCCTGGCTCAGGACGCTGCCATATCTGATTGGATAAGATTTTCAAAACAACCAATCCAAAGGCTACAATGATGACTCCCAATGCATTTGCAGTTATTGCCTCTGGTGGTAATGCGGAATAAGGCAGCGTCCCATTGGTGTTTCCTTTTCTGAGGAGAGAACCAATGGAACACCGCATTTGCTGTGACATTACACTAAATCTATTTTGAGTTCTACGTTTATGAGTGTGTTTTTTAACCCTCTTCTTTCTACCTCATACATCAAAACTTAAAACATATTGATTAGAGCATAATGATCAGATCTACAGCACTGAACGCTCCATGAAGATTAATAGCCATATATAATGAAGTTAAATATAAGTTCTTCAGGTCTTCACTGCAATAGCTAATGCATACCACTCAGTTTATGTAGTGTGATCACTTACAGTGCAAAAAAGAGTTTTTCGTTGATCCCTGAGATGCAGGAAACAATGCCTAGTACCAAGATGATTCCTCCCATCCAAACATGAGCTGGCTTTACAAGAGCACGAGCTGTCATTGGAGTACAGGGTAAGAGAAACGCAGTAAAACCCATGACCCACTAGAAACGAATCAGAAAAAAACGGAGAATTTTATTAATTCTTGCATCACTGCTGTCATCCATCTACATATGAGCTATGTGAAACTACATTCTCAGTATCCAAAATGTTTGAAGGAACAGTTTCTTGCAAATATTTGGGATACAAACAATCTAGTTTAATATATTCATATGTTGATGGTTCATTGTTTATCCACTATTGAATTTCTTATTTACAGAAACAACTGTACATGAACAATTTTCAACATGATACTCACCTGTGCAGTAAAAAGCGCAGTGGTACAAATCCCCACCCAGCTGTGGAGGGAATAGAGGTTGGCTGTGTGGTTTGCATTGTGGTAGTCGAACACCGCACAAAGCCCGATAACAGACAGAACGAAAGAAAGGAGCAGAAGCCCAGCATGTAACAGCTTCCATGGGAGCTTATTGTGACCCCACGTCAGAGGAATACGGTACACTACGGCCGCTGGTTAATAGAGCAAAAAAGACACTGAGGACAACTGTCATGTAAAAGTCTGTTAAATGGACAAAAAATACGCTAAATATCATAATATTTCAATGTAACATGCCAAACTTAAATCTAACAATAAAACAACCAAACACTTTTTACAACATATTTGCTTTGCAATGCTGTGTTATCATATTACAGCTACAGTAGCCAGTGTTGCCAACTGCTTTCAATTGAAAGTAGCTAAAACTGGTAGCTAAATGTCACTAGATGACATCACAATGGCAAATTCACTGATCTATATAAAGATGAACGTAGATCAGTGGGCAAGATGAGAACTTAGAAAAGGTTTGTCCAAGCAGTTGCTATATTTGTCCCTAAACTTTTGAAAAAAGTCTCAAAAGGGGCGGGGAAGTCGCTAAATCTAGCTACAAAGTAGCTAAATTGGCAACACTGACAGTAGCATGAAACACAAGCCATGATAGTACTGAAATCAAACATACCATTCCCATAAAGCACCACCATGCCAGTGACCATGAAGACTGGGTGCCAGTTGAACTGCTTGACTGAGCCGTCCCATGCAAATCCACCTCTATAGCTGTAATTCCAGTGAGCTACTAATGCCACACAGGTGATCCCCAACATCAGGCACAGCAGATAGGTTAGGTAAAATGTAACAATTCCTCTCATCCTGTGAGTGCTACAGAAACAATGCACATGCTATTTAGCTTGAGAAATTAACTTTACCTGACACGTTTTAATTACAGAAGTGTTTACAAAGACATTAATAGCCATTTTCTAATATTGCACTTACCTTATAAAATGTCTCAAAATCAAATAGTCTAGTGATTTTCGACTTTAATTTTAAACAGAACAGAACCGTTTTTAGAAGAGCAGCACATCTGAATGTACAGTACCTTTATCTGATGTCTTACAAATTTCAAACAGCCTCGTGACAGCGTTTTTTGTTGATCTCAGTTCCTCTTTCCATGATTCCCCATCATGATTTTCGATTTCATCTGCCAGCAGACCAGATGGCAAACAAATAGCAGAAATGAGGAACAGCAAAAAGGGACTAGCAATCATAAGGATGAACTGGACATTATGTCACTCACTCAACACTACAAATACCGTACAAATAGAGAACTCAATAAATAGAGAACTGTTCAAATTAATTCCATGACGCAAGGAAACAATGTAACCAAAATGATTTTCTAAAAATAAGACCCATAGGTTTTAATGCATACGCTTAGGGAGTGCTTGATTATTTTTCAAGTTTTGTAGTTTTTCATTATTATTGTCGTTTGTATCTTTCTGTGACGTAATGCCAGTACGAGGACACTCAAAAACAGACGAAGTACCCGCGCAAACTACTTCAATATTGCCTGTTAAAATAATAATATTGACTGTTAACACAAGATAATGTGATTTTACTTGATGTCATGCTAGAGACAAAAACCAATGTATACAAACTTTAAAGACGGACGAAGCTTGCGATGTTTTTGAGAAAAGCTTGCGACACGATAATTTCCTGTTTAACCGCAAGGCGGCATGGGAACTGTAGTGAACAGAACATAATTCACGACTGAAAGCGTGTGTTATTTGTTAGATTATATTTCGATTACTTTTCGACAAAACAACCAAAAAAATTACGACATAAGTATTAAAAAAACACCCAAAAGTGATATTCTTTCCTCATGAGCGGAAATTAAACTTTGCTGCGGGGTTTGCAATGTTTCCCAAAACCATTACATTGGCTAGGTGAGACAAATGTCCCAAAATTATGAATTCTGTGTTATCACAAGTTATGGATTTTGCACAATACATCACCACAGTGCACAAAAGCCCACACATATTTGCATTCCAATGAACCAGCATAATGCAGAAAATGATCGAGTTTTAGAAGCGACGAAAGCCTTTCAACCACTGCCAACATCCTTAAACAAAACACAAAGAACCTGTATTTATTTTAACAGGAGTTAGGATTGTCATTTAGTATCATGTATTTTCTTCTGCATTGCTGTGGTTTGAAACTTTTCAGAGGATTCTATTCTCTGATCCGTTTCATCCACTCTATTCCCTATTTGTAAAGTTTGAGCTTGAAACCCCTATTTTCCAGTTCAGGTGACCTCTGGTGGCGAGCAGGCTGAAATGCAGTTTTTAGATACTCATATTTTTAGGAAACACCCGTATGTGCGCTTTATATTTAGAATGTTAATGTAAAGTCAGAATCATTAAAGGAAAAACAAATATACAAATGAATTGCTTTTATTAGGTCACAAAATAATCATATGTAAACATCTTATTCAAGAACATTAAATGCATCACAATTTTGTATACAAAACGGGAAAATGCATTTAAACATGTAGTAAGACTACACATTTCATAATATTAGGAGTCTTAAATATCTTTTTTTTTTTAATGTAACTAACGTTTGTAAACAGCGGCATAGCATCTTATCTAAAAAAATTGCACACGATTGGCCAACATAATAAATATTATGTCAGTGAAACACTTTCCATTTTGGAATTGTTGGGAAATAATACTGCATAAAGGTAAGCCATGTACAAAATAAAAATCAAAAGAATACCTTTGCCCACTGAGGACACTAAGATGGTGACAATATTTGCATGCTTCCAGTCACTCATCTTCATATTTAAAGTAACCATTAATGATTGCCTTTGCAATGATATTTTCTGCTGACAGCCTTTGGTCTAAATAGATTAACGCTTCAATAAGACTGTTGAAATCTGCCTCCAGTCCCTCCTTTTCCATCCAGATTTTTAACAGTTCATAAACTCTGTCTTCCGGAAAGAGAGACTCTGCACTTTTGATTGAATTATCACTCAGTCCAATGAACCTGAAAAATCTGTTATGATAGTGGACGTCCATTTCTTCAAAGAAATCAAAGCTTTTCTTCAACGATTCTTCTCCTGAAAAGGTGAGATAGAGTGAAAACACTGCAACTCATCATTTTTAGGAATAGTTCAATAGTTCACCCAAAAATGAAAGGTCTGTCTTACCCTCAAGTTGTTCCAAACCTGTATGTGTTTCTTTCTGCTAGTGAAGAATGTTGGTAACCAAACAGTTGCCAGTAGCCATTGACTTCTATAGTATTTTTTATAGTACACTATGGAAGTCAATGGCAACTGCTTGGTTGCCAGCATTCTTCAAAATATCTCCTTTTATGTTCAACAGAAGAAAGAAACTCACAGAGGTTTGGAACAACTTGAGGATAAGTAAATGACATACTCCCTATAAGTTAATGTGAAAGTTAACAACATAAAACTATGTAAGGAAAAAGGTATGGCCTTACCATTTAAAGGAACAAGTCTTCTTATTGACTCTCCTTCCTAAAAGAGATGGAAGAATTTAACATCTTAAAGGCATAGTGAGACAGTTACAACAGAGTTTATTCCAGGCCATTTTAACTAGGAGAAATTATGTTAAACATTCAGAGCAATTTGATGATGTGTTTGACCAAGACGACACTCAAAGATTGACAAACCAACAGAGCAAAGATTTATATATGAGGCTTATAACACGTTTTAATCAATTATCAAACTTGCCCCATCTACAACTACCAATATCCATGAACTAGTATTAATACATAGTATTATGAACCATGTCAGATGCATTGTAGAGAAAAATCTTACTTTAGTATTGTATCCCTCATTCGGTTACATATTTAAAACAGAACAAATAACAGTTGGGCTCAGGAGATGCATTCAGAATTGATAGTTTCTAAATCAAAATCAACATATGCCCCCGGTTTCACAGACAAGGCTTAAGCCTAATCCTAGACTAAAATGTAAGTCTGAGCTGTTTCAACTGAAAGAAACTTGCACTGACTGATCTTAAAATATATCAGTGCCTTTGTTTTATCTCAAGATGCACACCAGTAATGTTTTTTTCGAAGTACGATCTTAAAAATTACTTAAATGTCCTAATTGAACTATGGCCTAATCCTGGCTTAGTCTAAACCCTGTCTGTGAAACCGGGCCATGGTGTTCATTATTTAATAAAGCAACACCTATTTTCCAACCAGCACACAGATCACTTTTCACTAAAGTGCATCAGGAGTTACAAGAGACATTAGGTCCAAAAGAGCTGAACCAAGACAAAAATGATCACCAATATCTACAGGAGCTTGTCTCCTCAACAAGTGTGAAAATATTGCGACATTTCATGTTAAGAAAGCCTGAATGTGAAAATACTTCAAAACTTTGAATGAAAGCAAGCTTTGTTATCTTGTCCCCACACATTACCCCAGAGCAAATTATTTAGGCTTAGGAGCAGAGAATGAAGCTTTTGAGATGGTTATGATAGTAGAAATGGTGTTAAGACAAAGAAAGCTGCAACTCTCACCAAAGTGTGAGGCTGCAAGGCAGTGGCAGAGCTTGGAGGCTGGTTAGTGTGGCGGAACTGGAGATCACTAGGCACAGCAGACATAACCAGGCTAATTTGTGAGGAGTTGGCGGTGTTGGGGAGGCTGTCCCCTAGTCCCCTGTCTTTCTCAGTCTCCGCTGAAGCAGGAATGTTGGTACCCACCGCATAGTTTTGCTCAAGGAACGGCTGGAGCTGAGAGGAGTCATCCATCTTAGACTTGTGGGCATTCTGGCTCTCCTCTTTTACCTCCTCACTGTCACCCTGCAGGACAATAAAGATGTCATCTGGTCGGTCACGTACACGGTGTAGTTAGATCCAAATGTATGAGTTCCTGTGATTTTTTTTAATGCTGAGAAATGTACTAGCTACGTTTTGTTGACCTACCATACAGATCCTAACCATTTCCCTTGGACTTCTTGATGTTACTGTAATTGAAGAAGACTGTGTGATAAGCAATAAAGAAACAACTGAAATAAGAAAAAATATTGAAAGAGCTGAGGAAAGATTTCAAGATGTGTCTACCTGCTTTTTTACTCGGTTTTGACTTTGTCCAGTACACGATACCCACAATGAATGCAAGCATTGCAATGAATGCCACAACAACAATTCCTACAGTCACTGTAAGAAAAATAAGATGTAATCACTATATGAAACACACTATGGAAACAATGTCTTTATACACAACTCAGAAGAAAGTGTTGGAGAATTAAGGTCTCAGTGAACAAATATAATATCCTTTACTTGTGCAAATACTACATTTGATCAGCTGTAATCATCTAGTACAGTATGTACAGTATAAAGTTAATTTCATTGGGCTATGGGTTAAGAAGGGTTTTCTGCTACCCGAGTTAGAGCTGCCCAAAGAGCTTCTCTTTCTACAAACGGTGTTGGAAATGTCTGTACAGCTTTTTACAGCCTCTTCATCCTCTCTGCATCTGGTTGTAACAAAAGAAATGAACTTGAGTTCACCCAAAAATTAAAAACTGGTCATCAACTACTCACCCTCATGTTGTTCCAAACCTTTTACTCATCTTTGAAACACAAAGAAAGATATTTTTAATGAAACCTGAGAAATTTCTGTTCTTCCATTAAAGTCTTTGAACTTCCTAAGACATCATAAAAGAAATCCATGTGAATCAGGCTGTTTAATTCAATTGAATTCTGAAGAGACATGTTTGCTTTATTTGATGAACAGATTTAACCTTTATTTACATTAAAACATTAATAAACACACATACATAAGTAGTGCACATCAAATATGGCGGAAACTCAAATACGAACCAGTGAGGTTTCTTGCACATTTTCATTTTTTTGGTGAACTCTCCCTTTAACATTCATGGACAACTAGTGATCCAGCTTGATTAACATGACACTTTTTTTGACCAAAACCGAAGTGTTAATGAAATGGTACATTTAGAACATACCTACTGCATTTCTTGCACACCTCACATGCTTGGTCAGGTAAACAAAATGAGCCCTGTTTGCACTTGCACTGTGTGTTCTGGGTATTTGTGCATTTCTCTGTGGTTTCCTGATCTGCAGAAGTAATGAAGGTGCACAAATAGCATGCAATTTAGAATTAAATATGCCTAATGGAAGTCAAACATTGTGTGAACACAATATTGATTTGGCTTGCATAACCTTAGAGGTTGTCTGTTATAAGAATTTACGCAAAACTATGGGACAAACTATGGGACTTGACAGTATGGGGACAATATTGACTGTTCCAAATAACAGAATTACCTATACGGCACTTGGTGCATGATAAACACTTCCGCAGTCCATTGTCATGCTCAGTGTATCTGTCAAACTCGCACGGCTCACACACTCCTTTTTCTGAAGGAGTAAGACAGGCCTTTTTCACATATGTTCCTGCAAAAGATGAGACGGTGGAATGTGAGTGCACATACAAGAAAATATTGTCTAATCAGAATAAAAGGATTTCAAAAATTCTCATCCACCAGCAGGGCAGTTCAGGCAGCAGATGTTATCATGTCCATACTCCATGCCCTCTCTGCAGGAAACATCCCGGCTTGATCTGTTCTTGATGGATCCTTTAGCCCAGGCCAGATCCAAGTGACTTTTAGCAGCATGTATGGCATTTAGTAACAACAAAATCTACACACGGAAGAAACATAAAAAAGATACATGCATGCAACACACAGAGTTTCAATAAAGACTGGCTTTTTGGTTAATAATTTTGATCTGGGATGAAGTTGTGTTGGATTTTATACTGACACCTATTGGTGTAAAACTTTAATGTACGTCTCCGGCATACGTTTGTTTATATTTGTTAGAAACTAAAGACTTGGTTCCTATGGGCCTATAGTTGAAGGTGTTGCTTTTGTTTTATGAAGACATTTTCATATACCTTCTGTATAAAGATGTTTTGGAAATTATCCTCAGTATTTAAGTAATTCAGTATTTAGGTAAATTCAGACTATGAACTGTCCTATTATTTCTAGGTAAATGATATTTTATTGCCATTTTATGTCAAAGCACTGTATATATAATTGTCCAAATCTTATTTTTATAATTTTATTATATACATTTATATAATTTTGTTAAATAAAATCAATGTCATTCTATGTTAAAACAGTCTAAAGTGTATCTGCATCTGGAGAGAGATCAAGTTTCTCTAAATCTTGATCCAGAGATACTGGTCTTAATGTAATTTATATTTTAAATCATTTTCTAATTATTTAAAAGTTTAAGGGTTTTTTTTATCGACAAGGATCTGTAGTGCCAGGTCGTTTATCGCCATCGACTAGTCCAAACACGCCTCAATTTAACGCGTCGTGAAGGAAACTAAACATTTAAACTTTCTCTATACCGACACACTGTATAAAACAAATTAAATAAATGTTATATTCACTTACCAAGAAACGTATGTATCTCATAGTAGTCAAATCATTGTGTCACTTCCTCAGGATAAACTGAAAGAAGCTCATGTCCCATCCTACTGATAGCGCACCTCTGAGGATTTAGCTGTTTAAAACTTCCGGTTTTATATTATGGAATTGAGCGCTTCTTTAATCCAGAACAATCCGCAAGCGAAGTTACGAATCCTACTATGGTCGAGGCCTAATTTATGAGTATTAATTAGGTCATGGTGACGCGGTTTTTATACATTTCTTAGCGTCCAGTCACGTGATCTAATTAATATTCATGAAGCCTTCGATATAGTGGGATTCATAAATTCGCAAAACAAACTGTTGGCACATGAATCGCCTACAAGCTTCACTTTGTGTGGAATAGCTACTTAAAATGTTTCAGTATTTTCTTTTTTATTTCTTATGAGGTAATTAGGGCCATATCATCTTTCTCCGTGTAAACTTTGGTGTCAGTCAAATATATATACTTTTTTAAAGCTTTATTGTCAACAAGTAGCATGTACAGTGCCATATCTCACTATATAACAAAAACATTTCACATGCATCAACAAGAAGGAACACGGAAAAAGAAAAGGAAAGGGGGAAAAAAAAGAGGGTACATAAACATATATTTCCATTTCCATAGGATATTACAATGCAAATTTTAATACAGAAAATATACTTTGCAGGTCAGCACCATTATTTATTATT
The DNA here is from genome assembly GCF_001515605.1 of Sinocyclocheilus anshuiensis. Lineage (NCBI taxonomy): Eukaryota > Metazoa > Chordata > Actinopteri > Cypriniformes > Cyprinidae > Sinocyclocheilus > Sinocyclocheilus anshuiensis. The sequence goes on along the minus strand of NW_015555744.1, from coordinate 1,451,340 downwards.
GTTATTATTGTTGTTTTTGGTGTCAGTCAAATAACCCATTGTGAGTGAATCTCCAGCAAGCACGCATCTGAGTTTAGGATGTCTCACTCTCGCTTGCTCTCTGAACGCACACACAATCGTAAACATTATTATCAATTTCCGAGATGCAAGGGCATTTCTGTCAGTTTGGCGCTATCTCGCAGACAGTTGACTGTGACAGTGCGATACTATGACTGCTGAGTGACACATTGTAAAACAGGAAACTGGCCAATACTCCAGTAATGCGCGCGGAGGAAGGTGGGACTCCTGTTTGTTTATTCATTTACCAAGTCTAAGGGGAATTTCATACTGCTGCTTCAGAACGCAGACAAAGGACAACTCCTTGACCTCCAGCAAATACGCTCCACCACGTGATCCATTCATTCGCTATATTAGATTACACTGATTTTCAACCTAGTTTTAATTGTTTGTTTTCTAGATAAACTATTTGTATGGTCTGTTGTAAGGCATTACTGTGGCTTATTGAAAGCATCTTTCTATCGTTCTTTGCTTTCAATAAATCTAGTCACTACATTGTTTTGTTGCTTCCTGGCAGCTAGTTTAATTTCCCCCATCCTTTTTCAGCTAGAGAAGCCAGACAGCCAATTATGTATACATTTACTGACAAAAGCACTTTTCTATAATGTAATTGCCTGCCAAGGCTGTAACTACAGCGTATTACAATGCCTGTTTGTATAATCTCTGAATTTGGATTTATTAAGATGTATTTTTGATTCAGATTTCTGAACGTTGCTCTAAGAATTGATTAAGCATTAATAACAAATAAACATTTTGGTTACCATGGTTATGATGAGGGCTGAATCTTTAGTCACTCATGCGTCCTTTGATAAGAAAGTTGTGAAGGAGGAGGGGCTGTTTGAGATAAGACTAACTGTGGACTTTGCATCAGCCATTTATGATCCTTAAAATTACTGCATGTCTGAGACTTTCAAGCATTGCTGAAATTAACATTTTTATCATTAAATGTGTATTAAATTATCAGCTACAGTTTTGTGAGAAGAGTCGGCTGATTTTTTTCTCACACGTAGAAGTGCATAATCACATTGTTTTTGTTAGGATACATCAGGATATTAGTTTAATTTGTAAGAACTACATTTGGAACAAAGCAAAGCAAAAGATTAAATAAATAAATTGCAGACATTCTATGCCATTTTTTGTAAGGCACAGAAAAAGTCAGGCATGCAGTGTATAACTGTCCCATAGGAGTGCCAGTCTGACACTAAATGAAAATAAAGAAAACCATCAGCACTTGGAAATAAAATAAAGCCACGAGGCATGTTTGCTAGTGTTGCAGCTCTCTTCAGCTGTACATTTATTTCCAAAAGACTGCATATACATCAGCAAACTCTACTGTACAGAAAACATCCAAAATGTTCATAATCATAGATACAGTATACCACAAAGCTGGCCTGGCGATACCAAACAAGTATATTTAGCACTAGAAAAGCTCTTGACCCCTGCATATCAGTGTAATATAGTGTTTTTTTTTTAACTGATATCTTACAGTACATTTGCATGATTCAGAACCATCTTAACCTGTACAACATTCATCATTTACAGAAGTTATACAAGGCACAAGAATCATAATTTGAAGCAAAGGCCTAAATATAACATGAATGTGGGACAGATAAACATTGTTGACTTAACCGTTCAAAGGCTTGAACGTATCACTATAAATGCAGTCCACAATAATAGGGCAAAATCTTAAGTTTGGTTTGTAGCCATTTCTAGAATTATGTTTTTTTTCTTCTATAATTATTTCTGTAAGTTTAACATCATGTTCCAATATTTGGACATAAACGTGAACATTAATAATGTTTAATGAGATCACCAAAGTGATTTTTTTAAAAATTCATTAACATGACAAAACAATTACATGTTTGAATACAATTTTAGAGGAGTGACAGCAAATTTGCTAATAAATTAAAATAAAGGAAATATAATAAAAACTAATTTTGGGCTATTTAATATAGTTGTGGACAACTACAGTAATAAACACGTCAAACATGCTGCTGTTCTCAGTGCTTCTCAACATAAAATGATCAGCAAATCATTAAATCCTTCATCAAACTTATATTAAAAATACAAAAAATAAATATTTATATAAAAAGAATATCCAGAGTAAGAGATAAAGCTTAACATTTTAAACCAGTGGCAAGCATTGTAGTGGCTAGAACACTGAAAACCAATTAAAATGAGCTCTTGGAGGCATTTCTGTTTGACAGAGAGAAGGTTAATGAAGTAGATGACTTAGAAAAGGAGGACAACTTTTTTCCTGCACTTCTGACAGCATTTTTTCCACACAGCTCTTTTTCTTTTATCAGACCTTAATTATAACTCTCACTGCTCACCGGTCCATGTTCCCCCATTGTGTTTCCCACCGCACGGTGGAATATGGTCAGAGGAGATAAGAGAGGCTTCATTTCACAGCGGTCTCTTGGAGCTAATCCTTTTCAGATGCATTTTAAAAGAAAGCTATACGTTTTAACAAAAGGGATGTGCTGCCGTTTGCATGGCTTAAGTAAACGCTTCTTCTGGTCAATATTAGTCTCAGGCCTAACGCTCTATAAAAGGCATGATACCATCCTGCTGTCTGCCCTGATGACTCAAACACGCTCACAGGAACAGAGTAATGCATTTGAGCGAGCATTGAGGTATGCATTGAGGTTTTTTAAGCAAAAAACGTAATGGATTTTTATCCTCCTAACCTGCGTAAATTAGGTTATTTTCTAATACGCTAGTCCTCATTTCTAATAGTGCTCTGCCATAGCCGAAGAATCTTTATTATAAAACGGATAGTTCCGGTCCTTGATTTTGATTGGCTGAGCCACGTTCGAAGCTGTTGTAAATTACTCTACAAACATACACCTTTGTTTACTTGTGTGTGTTGCTCAGCAACCACTTTGTTTCAACCACAACTGATTCTGAGGAACTACATTGATTGGTGGAAGAATAATGTTTTTATTAATATCATTACACTTTATTTGCTCTGTTTTATTTTGTGAAACCTTACTACGCATATGGAATAACCGTTTTACAAAAGCAATAAGCCCCGTGAAGCTGTGGTTTACAGTGAATTTATAACAGCTAAGGGGGTTTTAGTTTTAACAACACCCATTAGCTGTTATAAATTCACTGTAAACCACGGCTTCTTGGGGCTTATTGCTTTATATTACCATATATTATTTAGAATTATTCTTCAACCGATCCCATTAAGACAGAGATAAAAGAATGTCGTGAGTCACGATCACAATGTGTGATGAGCAAAAAAGGCCGTTTGCAGGAGTGTATTTCCCTCTCTTCCCTTCTCTAAATGTCATATAGTGCAAACAAAGCACACGTCAGTAGTAACATGCAGAAGGGATGTAAATAAATCGCAACTCTGGAACACTAGTGAAAAAAGGAAAAGATTAAAACGATAGTTCAGCCAAAAATAAAAAGAGTCTTCAAACAAAAGAAGATATTTTGACAGTTTCGGATTCCATTGTATTTTTTGTCCATATAATAGAAATAGAAAAACTTAAACTGTTTGCATACCAACATTTTTCATAATATCTTCTTTTATGTTCCAATTAGTGCTGTCAAACGATTAATCGTGATTAATCGCATCCAAAATAAAAGTTTTTGTTTACATAATATATGTGTGTGCGTACTGTGTATATTTATTATGCATGTATAAATACATACACATGCATGTATATATTTAAGAAAAATATGTTATGTTTATATATTAAATATATTTAGATATAATATAAATTATATGAATATATACATGTAAATATTTTCAAAATATATACTACATGTGTGTGTATTTATATATACATAATAAATTAGTACACACACTCATATATACTGTATTATGTAAACAAAAACGTTTTTTTTTGTGGATGCGATTAATCGCAATTAATCGTTTGACAGCACTAGCTCCAAAGAAAAAAAGTCATACAGTTTTAGAACGACACGAGGGTGAGTAAATGATGATAGAATTTTCATTTTGGGATGGACTATTCCTTTAATTATGATGCTGACACAAGGAAATGCTCAAGAACATCCCAGTCTGGCCACCAATAAAATCCCACACAATAATAATAATAATAATAATAATACTACTAACAATAATAAAATCATAAACACCAAGGAAAGGCTAAGGTGGAATTTTATGAAAGTTGTGATGGCTTGGCACTTTTAGAAAAGCATTTTGAAGCTGTTAAATCTGTGCCAAATTCATACCAACTCATCCTTCCTTCGCACATGTACAGATATGTGAAACCTTCTGATTGGTCGCATTTTGTCTGAGTCTTCTGTCAGACTGGATATGCCTCAGCTGGCTCCTCTTGGACTCTAAATTAAAGATGCTGGGGAATTGCACCTGGTGGAGTACATGTTGTCTTCAAAACGTAAAGTCTGTTTCTTTGTCATCTGGACTCTGAGGCAGACTTTTACAGTGGATCTTTCCGATCTCCTCCAAAGCACTTGCAAGGGAGTCAAGATCTCCACTGTCCTGATGCCTGGCCTCCCAGAGACTGAGAATGACAGCAGAGGGACTCTTCTGCTTGGTAAAGTAGGACAGGTTCCTGTGCCGAAAGGAAATGCAGGTTTCACAAGAGAAGATGACGTTATTTGAGTACGTAGCAAGATCATATAATATATGTCAACCTTCTATCCCACAGACAATGTTTGCAAGCACATCTGGATAACTTTTTATTATATTTGCATTAAATTATATGTGCATTATTTATAGCCTGACTCTGACTATCCTTATGTATCCTTCTGTTGTTTTTTAAGGACTACAGCTGAAATTAATACATGACGTGTGTGCTGTTACTTGTAATGTGCCAATAGATGGCAGTGTTGTAATATAATTCTAAACTCAAATGGTCATGTGACATAGGTTCAAGAAAAGGTAACAAGATGTTTGCTTTTTTTAATAAATATTAATTCTCATTTATTTCAAATGGCACAAATTAGAGCTGCAATACCAGTTTATATCTTCATAACTGTGATGCATTTATGTATTAGTAGCACAAATGTATTAGTAGGAATGAAAAACATGTCTTCAATTTTAACAGTTCTCTTTTTATTTGCATGGTTTCCTTTTGTAGAGTTACTTGGATGCAACTCTTGTTAAAATAAAAATAATAATAATATAATAAAAACTAAATAAACCCATTTTAGACCCAACTGACAAATAAAATGTTCAGATTTAAAAGGAAAGTTTAGGGTTTGTATTGCATTCAGCTCATAGATCATCTACACAGAAACAAAATCTGTATAAACTATCAATGTGCTATACAATTGCTTCATAGATAAAGGGAAGGTGGTGGCTCTTATATCTCTCAAATCTCCAGTGGTTCTTTAACTTCTAACCTTTGTAGAAATTGAATTCAATAAAGATGAAAAGCCTGAGGAGTATGAGTTCTGAGTGAAATGATCGAGCAAAGTGGAGTGCAGTCTCAGCTTATTATTCAAGGGCATTGTTAAAGTGAGCACTGCTGCAATGAGTTTCAATCAGTCCTGTTGCCTTGGCTACATCTCTCTCTGGCGCTCACCTTTGAATGTGGAGTTTCTGAGCTAAGAGCTGCCAGTCCTTGCCCTTGGCGTTGGCAGTATCGAAGGTGGTGCATATCCGCTGACGTATGGACAGGGGGATTTTGAAGGCTTTGGCCCCCGTCTGTGAAGTCACTGTGCAATCTGCCTGCATAAAAAATGGAACCGTCTCTTTCTCACTCTGAAAGAAAAAAAAAAACATGTTTTTGGCATGCAATTTTTTTTACCTAAAAAGGAGCTTGAAAAAACACTTATGGTTTATTTTACCCATGTACTAAAAACATAGGGTCAGAATGACTAAACAGGGCAAATTAACGTCAGACCGCAATCCCATAAAAGTGCTGATGGGAGTGGAAATTTGCGGTTGATGAGCATGAGCAAATTAAAGAACACAGACGCAGCCGGATCATTCCCATAATGACCAACGCAAACTACCAAGAGTGGTGCAATTGAGCAATTATTGCAGCCATGGCAAGCACAAAATGGGTTGAAACTAATTTTTTGGGGGCATTTAATAATGGCAGTAAATTAACTACTGAAAACCTTAGTATATATCACACTGCATGACTGCATAAATACTCTCCTCCCATATATTTCACATCTAAAAGGGAATCTCTTACAAATACATATGCAATAAGTCAGCTGCAAAAATAACTGTCCACACCTTTTCATCTCTAATTTTTCACTGCACGTCTTTATTAAATCCTGACAGTAGTTTTTTAATGCCAAAAGCTCGCTAGCGCAAGCTTTAAGTAAATCTGACCCCAAATGACAGTAACTTTTAGAGGAAGAGTTAAATAAAATGAAAACTGCCATTTCTTAACTCATTTTGTCATTTCAAACCTGTATGCTGTTTTTTCTTTTTCTTTGGAACACAAAAGAATTTCTGAATATTTGTCAAATTTTTTTCCGTGCAACAACTGCAAATTCAGACTTTTGAGCTCCAAAATGCATAAAAAGCACCATAGAACACTACAAAAATAGTCCGCACAACACATGCACTATATTTCAAGCTCTGAGTGAATATGATCTGAATTTTAAGTCATTATTCACATTACTCTTTAACTCTATACTGTGATTCGGAATCCAAATAGGCACCTTCTCAAGCACTGATGCCATAGAAGAACTATTCTTGCTCCCCAAAGAACTTTTCAGTGAGCAGTTCTTGGCATGAAGAACATTTCAATAAACTAAAGAAACTTTTTCCACTGTAAGAACCTTCTGCACAATCGAACGTTTCCATGGATGTTAAAAGTTCCTCAAGGAACCATAGATGCCAATGAAGAACCTTTATTTTTAAGAGTGTATGGTACAGGCTAGATATCAATAGCAGCATATTTGATATGAGAGCTGCACTGAAATCATTAAATAATTTGTTCATGGTGCTCCTTTTTAGAGATTGACAGCCTCTCACTAAAAACTGTCCTTGTTTGTAAGATATCAAGACTCTTTAAAATTATTTTTTCGTTCCACAGAAAAAAATAAACATGAGGCTGAGACACAGACAGACAGAGATGTTATTAAACCCAGTGATATTATCAATCTGACCTCTCCCACTGAGGTGTAGACCTGCAGGATCTGCTCGTGACCTTTGACCTGCCGCACACTGATCTTGCAGGAGAGCTGGGTGGTTGAGGTGCTATGTCTCTGCAGTGAGAAGGCACAGTGCACAGGCTGCTGGTTACTATACCACACTTGGGTGAAGGAGAATTCCTGCAGCGGGATGAGGACACCAGAAATAAAGAGAAGAAGAGAGAGAGAGAGAGATCAGAGAGCTGAGTCAGGGAAAGTGCCTGATCCATGAAAAATGTGGAAGCATGCGTGTTAAGAGACTTGTCTTTGAGACCATCAGTACAAAAGAGACACCAACTCTAATCCCTGTTAATTCCGATGATAGGGGTCAGTGCTGGGTTATGTACAACACACCGTATCTGGGAGCAGGGCAGCATAAGGGAAAGCAATTGCCTTTGATGTATAATTAATTTCTGTGAAGCAGCACATCTGCAGGGAGTGTCCTTGACCTCTCCCGTACTGTTTCTCCAGCCCTGCATATTGAAATGACCTGCGAGATGCTCCATGTCAACAATAATAGGAACCCTGAGCAGAAGAGATGCTTGATGGGACAGCAGATGCCGTAAAGGGTTAGTTCATCCAAAAATGAAAATTAGCTTGTGTTTTACTTACCCTCGAAGCATCCTAGGTGTATATGACTTTCTTCTTTCAGACGAATCCAGTCTGAGTTATATTAAAAATTGTCCTGGCTATTCCAAGCTCTATCATTGCAATTAGCGGGTGTTGCATTTGAACAGTCCACAAGTCGTCAAATAAAGCTTGCGCATTCATAATAAAACGTGCCGCAGACGGCTCCGGGGGATGAATAAAGGCCCCCTGTAGCGAATCCATGTGTTTTTGTTAGAAAAATATCCATATTTCAAACATAATAAACACTTTTCTCTCACTTCTGTTATCTGTCATACGCGGATCCGTTCCAGCGGAAGGCGTATGACGTATGCGCAGCGTGCGTGCCTTTGAGATATGCTAGTCTCGCGAGTTTGTTTAATAGGAGCAAAGGAAGCAAAGTTTCCTTACTTTAGCAAAGGAAAACCAGTCTCCTCTTGGTTTATATCGAATACATATAAAGACATTTTTCTTTGCAAATCTTCGGTTTGTACTTCTAATTCGTGACCGGCGTTTTGTTTTGTTCTCTCTCCGCATTCGTCACTAATCACGCAACGTCGCGCATCTTACGTCATCCGCCGGAACTGCTTCAGTGTATGACAGTCAGCGGAAGTGAGAGAAAAGTGTTTATTACGTTTGAAATATGGATATTTTTCTTACAAAAACTCATGGATTCGCTACAGGGGGCCTTTATTCATCCCCCGGAGCCGTCTGTGGCACGTTTTATTATGAATGCGCTAGCTTTATTTGACGACTTGTGGACTGTTCAACTGCAACACCCGCTGACTGCAATGATAGAGCTTGGAATAGCCAGGACAATTTTTAATATAACTCCGACTGGATTCGTCTGAAAGAAGAAAGTCATATACACCTAGGATGCTTCGAGGGTAAGTAAAACACAAGCTAATTTTCATTTTTGGGCGAACTAACCCTTTAATGCCGGGATTAATTTCTCCCTCGAGTAGGCATACTTAAAGCATGTTCCAGGAGGCAGAAGCACCTCTGAACTGATGAAATGCCAGAACCTAGAACCAAACACTTGTTACTCTGTATCTGCATGAGTGTCGGTCTTCAGAGTTGAAACTTGTAGTGCTGTATGAATGAAAACTAAAACTATTACTCTATGCTTCATATAAGAGATTCACACATGCAGACTAGATTTTTTTATTTACATTTTGGACTTTTTGCTCTTATCATAAAAGCACAGAATTGTCAGGAAATCGTATTAAAACATTGTATTTTTGTCTTGTTTTGCATTACAAATTTTATAAGATGTTAAAACATGACACAATTACTTTGCAAAATTGAAGCAAAATTGCATAAAATATTAAGACTTGTTTTCAGAGAATAGTTTATTTTTTCTTGCCTCACTTGCTAATTGTTTTTATTAAATAATAAAATGAATAAAAAACAATTAGCCAGTAAATACATCTAACATCAAGATGGCAGTTTAATGCTTAAAAATAGAAATATTTAATTGAATTTATGTTCTCTAAAAACAAGCTTTAATATCTTACTAAATGACTGGAAAAACAGAACAATAATCTTGATCGCATAAAATTACCTCATATTATGTGTACTCTACAAAAGTTCTGGGTTAGTTTTTTCCTTAACCCAAATGCTGGGTACAGCCATTCGGGTCATTTCATTGGGTTATTTTATTGTTTTTACCCAAGTGCTGGATAGTTTTTAGTTAACTCAGTTGCTGTGTAACCCAGTGTTGGGTAGCCAAACTGGTCAAAACCAGGCAAATTTTGTGAGGAATCTTCTTAAATGAAATTATGATTTATATTACATAGAAACAGGAAAATGCATTTAGTCTCACATTATACCTTTTTGTTTATATTTGCATTGCAGCTAATGTCTGCAGGCTTCTACAAATGCAGCATACACTGGATCTACGCAGAGCTAGGGCTGGACGATTTATCGAAAAGAAATCGAAACCGAAATTCAGAACCTGTAACCGACATAATGTCTGTTATTTCGTTTTTTTAATCCTATTAATACTTTCCCCTTAAAAACATACTACCGCATCAGCGCTATACGGACGCGTATGACCGTTGCGCTTGCGTGTTTTGCAGTGTCTCGCACGTAAGTGGCGCGTTAAAAGAATTTAAACTTTTAGACGCAGCGCCGCTCATCAATGTCAGTTCCTAAACAGTGGACCAATCAGAAGACCCCAGAGGCACGGCAAGCGTTGCGAGCTTTTGTTTACAGTAGCAGGTTGACATAACACAACGGAGTAGGCATTCTGCGCTGTGCTTTTTTAAAACCATTCCTGGGCGCTGCGTCTCACGGTTTTAGACACAAAGACTATGTGAACAGCCAGTAAGAACCTAGAGTAAATACACATATAGAGTGATAGGACAAGATCAATGAGATGGTGTCATGCTTTTTCTCTTAATCAGCAGTGTTCTATTTGCATACATTCAAGATTTAAAGGAGACATATTATGCCCCTTTTTATAATATGTAATATAAGTCTCTGGTGTCCCCAGAATGTGTCTGTGAAGTTTCAGCTCAAAATACTCCACAGATCATTTATTATGTCATTTTGAAAATGCTCATTTTGAGTGGAAGCAGAAACACGCTGTTTTTCGGGCCTGTCTCTTTAAATGCAAATGAGCTGCTGCTGCTCCCCGCCCCCTTTTCCAGAATAGAGCTGCGCCATTACAGCTCGGACCAGCTAAAAACATCTGTTTTGGTTCTGATTATCATGTTTATCGCGCTGAAATCATGCGTTTTAAACCAAATGAGTTTAAACTTCTGATATACGGTTTTCTGAGCGCACACATCCGAACCACACGTACAGAAAGCGGCCACCAGACAGCATGTGAGTACTAAATTAAGTTCTCATTCACACACAAGTTTACGTTAAAAACACACACGAGTTACAAAAACAGTCGGTTATGTCTGTGAAGGTAAACAGCTGGGAAATAAATCACATGTTTATTTTAGATCTGTGTGGCAGCAGCAATATACAGTAAATAAATCAATAAATCCACTGCTCTCGTCTCCTCTGAGGCTGGGACTCTAAATAGTGTTCTGTGCTCGTCTGTGCAGCCAAAGACAGAACAGTTAGCATGTTCTGCTCAAACTTTCGCCATTGGCATTACACGTTGTCGCTTGCAAAATCAAAATGACGGCGCCGTGGGTGGAAACGTGCAGATTAAGGGCCGGTAATATTATAATGAGATCCCTTTGTCACGTCACCAAGGGAGCGAAATCAGACGCTCTCATTTTTTCAGACGCTTGCAGAAAAAGGCTTACCTAAACAAAGTTACTGGCTTAATCTTTTTCACGTTTCCTTGGTTGGTAGATGCACCGGGGACCTCATTATAGCACTTAAAACCTGGAAAAGTCAGATTTTCATGATATGTCACCTTTAAAACATTTGGTTACAGGAGATGCAAGTTATTATTTTCTACTTTTCACATTGCATTATTTAAAATAATATTAATTTACAAGAGATACAAGTTATTTTCTATTTTTCACATGGCAATATTTTAAATGTATTTTGTTTGCAAGAGATGCTGGTTATTTTCTACTTTTGACATGGCAATATTCATTTATTTTGTTTGCAAAAAATGAAAGTTATTTTCTATTTTTTTTTAGGAAACTTGCTTTTTACAATAAAACTGAAATGTCACATTTTTCACAAGATGTCTTCATTTCAAGCAAGCTTTGATTTCAATTGTTCGAAATATTCAACAAATAACCATAACTAGTTTGTTTCCTTCAATTATTTTAAAATCACAAAGAAAAGAAATGCACTCTTTCATTAGAAAAAAAAATATCCCACATTTAATAGTGAAGTATTTTTACACTACAACACTTTAATGAACTATGAGGGTAAAAAAATAATAAAATACTTAAAAAAAAAAAAAAAAATCATTAAATAATCGAAATTGAGGTAAAGTGTTCAATTAATCGAGGTTTTGATTTTAGGTCAAATCACCCAGCCCTACGAAGAGCCACCATATGTAAGCTTCACTTCCTGCCAAACAAATGGTGCAACCAAGGCTGATGTTGATCTAGTATGCTATTTGTTTGACATATTGAAATGTATAAACTGTCCCTGTCCATAACAGAGAACAGATTACATTAATATTATTTGAAATGATTAACCTTCAGCATCAGGTTGTTTAACCCAGCACTGTTCAAATACAACCCTGAAAATGTGTATAAAACCCAACGAGCTGGGTCAAAATAACCCAGCATGTGTTCTGTCCATTTTTTACCCAGCACTGGGTTGCCAAATAGCCCGGCAGGGGTCGTTTTTTAATCCAGCATTTTTTTTTTAGTGTAGACTAGCTTTACCTTGGATGTCTACAACACAGTTGTGTACATTACAGTACTGGCCAGAGTAGGTTACCAATTTTAGCATGTTACCTGACAGGTTGTGAATGGTTTGATGCTCCACAGAAACTGAGGGATATCCTGGATGGACACCTGCAGACTGAGGCAGTTTCCTTTGAAGAACAGCATCTTGGGCTCCTCAAGAAGCTGACCTCCTCTACTGGTTTCAGCAGTAACCACTCTCTGTAAAAAATGGAAGTACAGGAAAAACAGAGTGAGAACACTGGGAAAAAACATAGGGAAGGGCAGAAAGTGGTATAAAAAGAAAATGTGGACAGACTAGACAACCATAACAGCACGGTATTGCAGCTACTTTGCTTAGGAGGTGCTGAATGTTTAACCAGTTCAGAAGAGAAATTACTGCAATGGCTAAAAAGGCTAAAACACTAAAGCCAATTTAAAGTGTAACATCTTGTCAATCCATTATAGTTCAAATTCAATATAAGAAATATTATCTGAACTTGATTTTGAGTAGCTAAAAAAAGGTACAGTTTTTGGAAGGAACAAAAGCTCTACAGCTAATAAACATTCAGAAATATAAAAAAGAGCTTTCAAACAAAGTGCTGGTTAAAGCTTTGAAAAGAAAATTTAATTTAAATTGATTACTGGCTTCTTTGATTTCAAGTGAGGCAGTGTTCATCTGTCAAAACTGCTTTGTCTTTCACTGCATTGCAAAGATGAGTGTGTTCTTTATGTGTGTGTGTGTGTGTGTGTGTGTGTGTGTGTGTGTGTGTGTGTGTGCGTGTATGAGCACACAGGAATCTGAGCACTCATGCAAGACAACTGTAATTGACTTTGTGTTTGAAAATAGAACTGACCAAAGCAGACATTCTGATCACACAATTAAACCATAATTCTAAACCCACTCTTTCACCAGTGGTCTCAGACTTTTGGACCCTACTGCAAATGCAGTCTAGCATTACTATGATCTTCTTGTGATACACCACAAATTTACAATAAAATATTTAAATACACTCTTAAAAATAAAGGTGCTTCGAAAGGTTCTTCAAGCGATGCCATAGAAGAACCATTTTTGGTTCCACAAAGAACCATTCAGTCAAAGGTCTGAATGGTTCTTTAAAGAACCATCTCTTTCTTGCGTTTTTGTAATCTGAAGAACCTTATTTCGCCACAAAGAACCTTTTGTGAAACAGAAAGGTTCTTCAGATGTTAAAGGTTCTTTATGGAACCATTTAGACAAAAAGGTTCTTCTATGGCATCGTGAAGCACCTTTATTTTTAAGTGTATAGGAAGTTCTTACAGCAGCCTAGTTTTCCCTATAGGGATTTTTTTTTGAAAGTCTTCAAGAGTTATAAGCCATGAACCAAACCACCCAGCTACAAGGTGAACCACAGCTTAGAAACTTTGATTTGAGGCAAAAAAGTATTTGAAAAGTATTTTAAATGATCTTGGATGGCTGAGGATGAGTATTCTCATCAAATTTGTATTTTTGGGTGAACTACAATCCCAAGAAGCACTGTCAATGACATCCATATTAAAAACAACGGAGCACAATATAAAACTAGAATCATGGATTAAAGTGGTTTTTCACTAAGAAATCAGTTGATAACATGATTAATAATAAATACAATTAAATATGTTTAACAAATGTGGCCTAACAAAAGCCTACATCACTGACTACCTTGTAGCTCAGTAAGTTATGGTTAAAAATCAGTTCCCCTATGGAAATGAAGGGGATTTTTACTTTCAGAACCTGATTGTTGCACTCTATTTGAGTAATGTGATTACGGCCACGTTCACTGTCCTGCTGTCACCTGAAAGGCATGCGGTGTGTCGTCTACACAGTGCACTCGCAAGCTGTAGTCCATGGAGGAGGCCTCCATACTGCCGAACACAGCAATCCTTAGTCTCTTTATGGCAGCATCGGTGATGGGTTCCCCCACTAGTACATAACAGCCCGGCTGATCCAGCAACAAGTGACAGCTATGCGAGTCCATCAGGCAATAGCAGGAGGTTGATTCATCGTCAACTGACATAATTTCCTGTGAACCAAGAAAGAGATGATCAAATCATGGTAACGTGACTCTTTCAACTTTTTTTAACTTTCTAATGAATGCTTGTATTCATTGTATGAAATATATAGTTCAGAAGATGTATGAACTTTAAAGGAACAAGTTATAAGTTAAGTTATAATTAAATATCAAAATAATTTTTTTTCATTCTTCCCACCATCATGCATTATAACCTGCATAATTATGAGAAATATCACAGATTTTTTTTTTTTGGGTCCATACAATGCAAGTCAATGGTAACTTTCTTCAAACACAAGACAAAAAGATTTTAAGTAACTTGAGGATCAGTAAATGATGATAGAATTTTCATTTCTGGGTGAAATATCCCTTTAAGGAGATTTTATGCCCGCTTTGAAGCTTGAAGCTTATCGTAATTCCATGGAGAAGAGCCACTAGTACATTATTTAAAATATACCCTTTTTTGTTCCATAAAGGGGAAAATCATCCTGGTGAACTATCCCTTTTACTGAGCAGCATTTTCGTTCTGTCACAATAAAACCGTAGGAAACATTAGCAATTAAAGTTAATTAACCTTGTCAGTTCTTTATCAGCTAACATGATTCTCAGAAGCAGCGCGTGTCAAAGAGTTGTCTTCAAAGTCTAATTCTAACAGGAAATGAGACTATGATATGTAATGGTACATATGATTTTTTTTATGATAATTTCACCAAGATGTAGGATGCAGTGAATTTGTTTTGGTGCCCAGTGCTATGAAAAGTTCAAAGTGAAATGGTACTCCCTGCAAAAAAATCTCATATACTGTATGTAACTTTAAATTCTAAGAGGTTTCTCATTGGAATGGAAGCCTTCAAAGAAACCATCTTCATACAGACTGACTTGCAGCTACTGCAAGATTTTTTTTTTCACCTCAGCGTGTGAAATAATCTTAGCTCAGCCCATATTTTTGCCAGTGATCAGTGGAAAAAGCTCAATTCAGTCTGCCACATTGAGTTAGAATCACTCACAAATCACGTATCAGCGAGGTCACCTCTGTATTTCTTTGACAAGGTTAGGCTAACATCAAGTCAAGCACAGACATTCATACAATACAGGTTCTTTTCATTTTTCTGACAGACGACCATTTATTATGTGACTGCAGCTCTTCAAAGCAACATAAATATCAAACAGAATGACCTCCTCAGAAAAAACACTCTTTGTAAACTGAAAAAGTATGTGGCGCATGTGGAAGGGATAGAAATTCGTACTACTGCAGTCTTTCTTTGACAAGTCTGTGATTTAACCAGCAGTTTTTATGTAATTACTTCAGTCATCACCAACACTGGAGCTGTCACTGGTTCAAATAAAACTGTTAAAAGCCAGGGAAAAACTGTCAGCAAATGCATTTTCGTGAGGACTGCTGGTTGTAATCTCAAGGATAAGTACCGTGCTTTGGAACAATCTGAAATTCATCTAAATAATGGCTCAGGCTGGTGGTCCGACACAAAAAGAAGGTTATTATCTAATCGCCTTCAATAACGCTAGCGGCTCACAATAAACAAACGTTGTACCTCTATGGTAAGCTATCATTAATACATCAACTTTCAAGCCGTGATGACAGTTTTAAGTTTTCAGAGGCTGACGCCAGAGTAAAACACATGGGACTAGGACAAATGAGAGTGATTGTAGTAGGGTCAGGAGGGAGGTCCCATCCATGACTCCTGTCCTGATTGCCTCGTGTCAGCTCTTATTTCAGGTGGTCCTCTAGCACAACCAGATTGATATATCCTGGGTCTGATGGGGCGCCTTGTCCCAATGCTCCTGCTGTTTGACTGCCATGAACTGTGTGTCTTCCCAGCTATTACAGGCTGTAATTGTTTTTTCCTTGAGCACCTCACTGCCGTAGCCTCCTCTGAGGAACTGCTGTCCCTGGATCTCTTGTCAAGAGTGCACAATCGCCTAATCAACACATTTTTAAAACACGCACAGCCTCAAAGGCTGCCATGTGCTTTTACAGGATGTGGTTCAAATTAATTTCACTCATAATTGGTTAATGGCACATGTTGCCAGGTTAACTGTATCAAATGACTTCAGAAATATATCTAAATGGCAACATAAACGTTTAATCATCAGGGGCTGACGGTATGTATTTAACTGAGTAAAGTGTTAAATCATTTTTTTAAATGTTATGTTGACAAAGGTTGCCAGTGCATTGTACTATATTGGCCCATCACTAATAATTGAGAATGTTTTCAATCTGGCATACTTATGAGTCACACAGAAAAGAATTTGAAATGATTTTGCTGTAAAAAACACAGAAGTCATGTCTTTGTTCCTACCTCCCACTTGTTGTCCTTGGTTTGTCTCTTGAGTTTAATGTTCCAGTTTTCAGCGCTGACTTCAGCACAATGAGCTATCGTCATGGCAACAGGATAGGACAGGTTTAGCCCCGGAGGTCCATACGTGATCTCTGGCCCTAACAGAATCTCACACCTTTCCTCTGATTGGGCACTAGCAGACAAAATGAAAAACCAAAAAGATAAATATTAATATATCATTGATAATTGCCAGAGAAACCACACCATTATTTATTTTGACATAAATAAAATATACTCAGGGTCAGTAGGTGTTTTTTTTTAAAGAAATTACTACTTTTATTTTATTAGCAAGGATACATTAAAATTGATGCATGTGACAGTATGTACAATTATGTTACACAATATTTCTTCTATTACTATTTCAAATAAATGTTGTTCTTTTAAATTTTCTACTACTCAAAAAATCTTTAAAAACTGTTTTCACAAAAATATATTAAGCAGCAAATCCGTCTTCAACAAAGATTATAATAAAAAAAATGTTTCTTGAGCATAAAACCAGCATATGAGAATGATTTCTAAAGGATCATGGCACTGTGACTGGAGTGTAAAGGCTGTTGAAAATTTAGCTTTGCCATCACAAGAATAAATAACATTTTAAATATATATATTATTTATTATTATTTAAAGAAAGATTTTTAAATTGTAAAGACATTTTAAATTGTAATACATTTTCACAATTTAATTGTTTTCACTATTTTTGATTAAATAAATGCAGCCTTGGTTAGATACTCCTTTCAGAAACATTTTGAGTGGTAGTGTGAATAAATAAATAAATAAATAATCAAACAAACAAATGTATGCATTTGGCAGATGCCCTTACTCAAAGCAGGTTACACTGCATTCAAAGTTATCAGTGCATGCCATTCTTGGGAATCAAACATTGATATCATTAGCGTTACACTTGACTGTTTGAGCTATACACTAGACCCCTTTGGCCAATAATTAAAATAGTCAAGACATTTAGCTAAATCAAATAAAAATGAAAACAAAACACAATAAAAATACACTGACAGAAAAATGTGCTCGCAACTCTTGTTATACTGCATAAATAATACAATGATGAAAACTGTCACGTCTGCAGTCTACAGAATCATTACAAACACGACTTCGAGAACCTTGATTTAGGGGAAGCTACTGATTCTCTGAGGGCACTGGAGTCGTTTAGCATCTCTTGCATATTCATTAGTCATTGCTTATGATCTTCTGGCCATTATCTCTACCTTCCATCTTTTCCTTGTGGTGGTAAACCACAAAATAAAATGCATTAATGAGAAAGAGCTAATGAAGGCTTTGGCCTTTCATGCAAATTTAAAGGTAAAAAAAGGAAACAGAAAGGAAGGGGAAGCCTTTCGGTTGTCAACACTGCATAGTCTGTACAACATGGAAATGCATATATACATAATGTGGCCCTTTCAATTTATTTTCTAGCAATAAACATTGGATAGACATCAACATTTAATAGAAAAAACTGAGCCAATTAAAGCTGATTTTAAAAGCAGGGCTGTGAACAACAGTTGTATATTTATATTTGTATATCATACTGGTAAAAATGTATAGCCTGAATGCACTGTAAGTCGCTTTGGATAAAAGCGTCTGCTAAATGCATGAATTATTATTATAATTATTATTATTTAGCCAACACTGAGTTAGATAATATTAATAAATAATTCTGTTAGGTAAATAGTTTGTCAAACTTATCTAATAAAATACAAAAGCTAAAAAAGTGCTTCTCACACTTTAAATAAAGCACCAAAAGTGCCATGCATATCCAAAGCTTTGCTCTTTTTGTCTTTCCAACTAACCACTTTGTAATACAAAATTCACTCCAAACTGAAAATCTAAGAGCACCACAGCAGCAGAACTTGCTTTAAGGACTTTTGCAGTATGCCCAAAGGACGCCATAAGCTTTTACAGTTTATCTGAATTTATATTAATTCAGCTTTGCTGAAGAGGGAATAAGGACTAAAACACTCTTTACAGCCAATCAGTCTGTCCTCTTCCAAACTCTCTTCAAGTGTTCTTCTATTTACATCTAATTACTATTCAGGCATGTCAGGCCTGTAAGAACTTCAATGTGATTCAAATCTCATTCAGGTTTAACTAAAAGAGGCTGTGTGAAGGACAATGCATGATGAATGTCTGAAACACCTCAACTGTACGTGTTTGACACTGACATCCTTGAGGCAAAAACATTGTCCTTCAATTATCTTTTAATTTCCAGGGTGTATTTGAACAAGCAAAAAACACAACCACTCAAGCGAAAGGTTTGTTGTCTTTACATAATTCAAATAATAT
>NW_015555744.1:1422446-1432310 GCF_001515605.1 Sinocyclocheilus anshuiensis | reverse complement strand
AAATAAGATAAAACGGCAATGTGAGGTAAGACCTCTCTGGTATTCACATCACAGAAGACCAAACTTCTCTATGTAAACAGTTCTTCATTGCAACAAAACACTGGTTTGCATTTTTGAGTCAAGGATGGGGGCAGATTACCTGGGTTGCATAAGGAACTGCGCTTCTAAATGAGTTTCCACTCTTGTACCTTAAGTAGCTCGTCATGTTTTTTACTACTCTCCTCCTCATCATCAAGGGTCTTACCCTGCAAGCTCCTAGGCCTGTATTGAGAAGCATTATTCAAAAAGACTGGTGAGTCACTGCTAGAGGGTCAGGCGGAAGAGTGCGGAGCATTTGCAGACACTGTAGGAGGCGACAGGCAAACTTAATGCTTCCATTATGTATTAATTCTTTCATTTGGGCATCTGACCGTGACTTCAGTGTGGCAAATTGATCAGTAACTTCACTTGAAGGAATAGTTCCACAAAAACGAAAAGTCCATAATCACTTACTCATCCTCATGTCATCTGAAACTTGAATGAACTTCTTTTTTTTGTGGAACACAAAAGGAGTTGTATCACAATGTCCAAACTGCTCTTCAAGCAAGATGTCAAAAGATTTCATAAAGATGATCTGTGAACTAGATTAAAACATTATAGACAAACTTTAAGTTGGCTTGAAAAAGCCTAGCTAGAAAGTTTTAAAAGTTTTAAAAGTTTGCAGTCTGAAAGTGTTCAGTTTGAAGTAGTTTGAAAGTTAAAATAGTTTTAGTTTGAATGGTAGTTTGAAAGTTAAAATAGTTTTAAAGATTCAAGTTTGAATGTTTTCAAGGCAATACAGTCTATCAGAAAAACAGATCGGTATGAAGCATATTGCTAGGGTACCTGGGGTGGTTGCTAGGCTGTTTCTAGCATGACTAGCATGTTGCTAACATGTTTTTAGCATGATTAACATGTTACTAGCATGATTAGCAAGTTACTAGCATGTTTCTACCATGATTAGCATGTTACTAGCGTGTTGTTACCATAATTAGCAAGTTATTAACATGTTGCTATCATGATTAGCATGTTACTAGCATGGCGTTAGCATTTTGTTAGCATGATTAGCAAGTTACTAGCATGGTGTTAACATGATTAGCAAGTTACTAGCATGTTTCTAACATGATTAGCATGTTACTAGCATGTTGTAAGCATGATTAACGTTACTAGCATGGTGTTTGCTTTTTGTTAGCATGATTAACAAGTTACTAGCATGTTTCTAGCATGATTAACATTTTACTAGCATGTTGTTAACATAATGCCAGCAACTTGCAAGTAACTTGATAATAATGCTAACAACATGCTAGTAACATGCTAATCATGTTAGAAACATGTTAATACCTTGCTAATCATGTCATTAGCATGTTTCTAACATGTTTAACAATTTGCTAGCATTTTGTTACCATGTTTAACAAGTTGCTAGCATGTTTCTAACATGACTAGAATGTTACTAGCATGGTGTTAACTTTTGTTAACATGATTAGCACATTTAGTAGCATGATTCTAGCATGATTAGCATGTTACTAACATGATACTAGCATGTTTAGCAAGTTGCTAGCATGTTACTAGCATGTTGTTAGCATGTTTCTATGCTAATCCAGCTAAAACCAGTTGATTCAGTAAAAAAAACAGCTAAAAAACAGCTAAGACCAGCCTGGCCTGCTAAAAAACTAGCCAAAACCACTTTAAAACCAGTTTGGGATACCAGCCAAAGCAGTCAATCAGCTTAGTTTTTTCAGTAGGGAGTTGTTAAGCTTTGCTATAGCAATAGACAGCTTAAATACACCATACGTCTTATTGTATAAAGGTTTTCACCCCCTCAATGAAAGTTTATGGGATTTTAGGTAGTTTTGATAGTCTGGTTTATGAAAACCGTAAGCCGGATCAGTTAGAAAAGATATAGCATCCCGAGTCAGACCAGTCTGAAGGTCTGACCCGAGTTTGGTGGTTGTAGCTTTAAAAGTCTAGGAGGAGATACATTTTAAAATTTGGTCTCAGAAGTTAAAATTTGGTCTCAGAAGAAGAAGAAGAAGAAGAAGAAGAAGAAGAAGAAGAAGAAGAAGAAGAAGAAGAAGAAGAAGAAGAAGAAGAAGAAGAAGAAGAAGAAGAAGAAGAAGAAGAAGAAGAAGAAGAAGAAGAAGAAGAAGAAGAAGAAGAAGAAGAAGAAGAAGAAGAAGAAGAAGAAGAAGAAGAAGAAGAAGAAGAAGAAGAAGAAGAAGAAGAAGTTTAAATAGGAAGAATCGCTGGTTTGTCATTTTAGATGGAACCCTTTTATGATACAGTGTTACAATGCTGCTACTATCATTAATCACAAGAATCTTTAAAAAATAGTATTCAATACTGTGCAAATCTACGCAAAATCGCATATGCAAAATCTACTGTTCCAAGATAATATTATTGTAGATGTTTTTATAGGCCACAAGCCATAAATAAATTTTAGGCCAGACCTAAAAACACAAAGACACATAACAAATGTCATAAAACAATGTCATAAACTATTGAGCTCAAACATGAGATAAAAATGCATTTGCTAAAGCTATCATGCCATTTTAGCATGCTTCTACAAGTCTTTGAGCTCTTTTATCATGACCTGAGCACAAGTACAATGCTGTACCGGGTGAGCTACCAAGTTTACTATGTAGGAAAAGCCATACAAATGCTGCTCATGTGATGCAAATGTGAAAATGTGTTAGTGTACAAATCACGCGCTATGTTAAGTGTTTTGAAGTCATAAAGAATTATGTAAGGAAAAAATAAGATAAATCGATAATCTGCCCACATACTCATAATTTGTGTGAAAAGGAAAGGGAAGATGTTGCAGGTTTACTGCAGTTAATTGTATATGCAAGTTTTTGGAGTTACCTGCAAAAACAGGTAAAGACACGCATTTACAATGAGCTTATGTTGCACACCTGGAAAGTGATCTCGTCAAGTCACAACCCATTCCAAGTAGGCCACTGATATATCTGAAGCCTTCACCCTGTGTGCATCATTTAACATAATTTGTAAAAAGTGTTATTTCTTTTATTTATTTATAAGTAAAACATTTTTAGTGAGGATAAAATTACAGGGTGCACCTTGAACTCAAGGCTCCAGGCTAAATCAGTGTTCTGCCACAGACTCAAAATGTCCTCATTTTGCAATAATTTGTTGTAACTGTTTCCTCCATCATCCTGTGTCGTTATGAAGATGTATTCAGTCTGAGCAATGACAGCAAGTTGTGTTGGATCTCCTTCAGGTTTTGACAGAGTGCAACAGTCATATTGTCTCCAGAGACACATCAAGGCTCACACAGGGTCATTACCTTTACATGCTGAGAATACATAATACACAACATGTCAAAATCTAAGACCTTCAGAAACTCTCAAGAAAGTTTTATGGGGAAAGATTCAGGTGGGGGTGTAGACCATGACCTATATATGCCAAAATAACTCACATAAAATGATCACTCAATGATCAGGAAAAAAAAAGACTCACTCTGTGAACTTCATGTTCGATGTGATAAAGGAAAATCAGACTTCAGTTTTTCACCTAAAAGAGTTCAATAACTCATAAAGTCAGAATTCTGCTTGTTTGACGGAGCTTTTATGGCATTACATGTTCCAGTGTGAAGTCGGATTCCATCTCTAATATTCATAATCAGGCGAGATCAATTTAAGGTGAGAGTCTTGATGATAAAAGTAAATTCTGATATCAGCATTCTATATTAATTTGTTCCAACTAATGGCATTTCTTCCCATAAAACAGACAACCATACCCATACCCATATATCACAACCACTTATAAAAACTTATAATGTCAATGTATCTGAAATTTTCATTTACCTAATTTGCATCTATTTCATCTAATGTGTAACTATTAAAGCAGTAGCATCTGGCTTTAAATATGTAAACTTTCAAAGCAGTACTGTTAATAAACCACTGTATAAACTAGACTTCATATTGATTTAATGATAAACAGTTAAGTGCATTAACAATAGTCACATTCTAGCAACACTCTACCAAATATTTAGCTATTCTAACTGAACTTACTTTCATCACTGGTATAAGTAGCAGTGTCATTTTCACCTGTCCTACAGCGAGAACTACCCTACAGCTGTATAAAGGTATGTCCTTGAAAGACAATGGTGGAAGCTGAAATCAAATGCATAAAAAAATCAAAAATCATTTGTAATCATTACAATTAATAAAAATACTGTGTTTTTCAACATCAAAAGCAAAGTATTCAGACACTATAGCCTGAAACTATTTAACGATTCAAAATTTTTAAACCTGGATCTCTCTCTTGGCATGATATGCAGATTATGTAAATGAAACATTTTATGAAATATGTCCATTATTTTGTTGTGGTGGCTGGCTGTTTATTGTATAATGTCGGGTCTAGTATAAAGGTTTTTGAACAATAGAAATTTGAAGTGTCTTTGTGTGTGTGTGTGTGTGCGTATACTGTATGTGTATATATTAGGGCTGGTGAAAGTTAATGCGTTATTATTGCGTTAACATTAATTAACGCAGACAATTATTTTATCGCGCATTAACGCATGCAGTTTTTATTATTATTATTATTTTGAAAGCCTGCAGAAAAGAATGCAACGTGCTCGTAATCACGACTTCATAAGTGGGAAATAGCTCCGGCGTGATCAGCGCTCACACTACATGCGTACCGCGCCCAAGCCCAAATGAACCGTGCTCTGGCCCACCTCTTCCAACCGAGCATGGGACGACTAAACAAACAGTACCCGAGCACGACACAGAGTGATCACACTAGTCAAAAGACCCGGGCTTTGGGGGTCAAACTCGCTCGGGCACGGTTAAGATTTGTTTAAAGTGTTTGCAAACCAAATGTTATTGCACTTTTGTTCATATAGCAGTACTTTTAAATGAAAAAAAGTGTGCATAACAATGTGATTAATCGCAGAAAAATCATGTGATTAATCGTGATAAAAAAAAAAAAATTTAATCGTTGCCCAGCACTAGTAAATATATATATATATATATATTTCTTTCTTTTTTTTGCCTGAACCTTTAAGAAGAATGCTAATGCTTATACAACAATATGAAAGTGATACAGATATGTCACCTACAGTCTTACCTAGACTCTTCTTGATTTATGAGCATGTACATTTCCCAAGAGGTGTCATCAGCAGTCGCCCCGTGAGGTACCAGTAAGCTTACGCCTAGAAAACCAACACCATCAACATCAACATCAACATCAACATCAACAGTGAGATACTATTTATGTGCAGCTACACAATACGCATTGATTCCTATGCCTCATGAAATAATTACCAATATGAGCATTCATTAAAACAGTAAAAGGCTTAAAAATTTATTCCATGTTCTTATATTTACATATTAAGTGCTCATATATTATATCTGACTACAATCTTGCGAAAGGTGAATATGTACACAATATCCTCAGCAGCAGATATTTTTAATGTGTTTAGAAGACCCTTTGTAATCCCCTTCTTCGTCTTTACTAATTTATTCAAGTCAGTCTACAGATAATAACAGTACTCGTGTATTTTAATAACAATAGTTATTTTTTATGTAGTCTCACTTCCTCATGCACACTCAAAAGTAAAAATAACAATAATTGTGTTTTCATGTAAAATAATAAAATCCTCGTTTTCTGTAGTTTCTCTGAATCTGATATGAAACAAAGTGTTTTTCTTTGGCCCTAAGAACCCTTCAACACAAGGACCTCAGAGAGTGGGTTCAGTGAATTGTTGACCTTTACAAGCATCAGCCAAAGAGAACATTTGGTTTTAGTGCACTTATTAGATGCAAACAGATGATTAGAGATATTTTGCATACTGTTCACAGATACCAAAGCCACTGTTTGAGGGTGTGAAAGGAAATGAGGGTGAACAAATGACAGTATTTTCATTTTTATTAGGTGAACTCCATCTAATCCAATTGCTAACAGAATACAAATGACTACAGCTGTACTGTACCTTAAGATTAAATCCATTCATGCTCATCATTGCATAAAAATAACTTAATACCAAATACCTAATACAAACACATACTTTCTCTCACCTGCATTTGGAATGACTAAACGGCCACCCAGGTGCCCAAACACAGCGCTTGTCTTAAACTGAGTCTTCATGAGTGTGTGAATGCCATTAGGAGCAATCATAGTGGTCTTCTTTCCTTCCACTGTGCTGTAGTTTGGGTGAAGGTTAGCAGGAAGGGTCTCCGGATGGGCTTTCACATGGTACTCGGCCCGGTCCGCCACACCTAGTGAAACCATAAAGGAACTCTGAACTTTGAACTTGTCTGGCAGGGGGTCAAAGAGCTCTTTGTCTATGGAGTCCTGAAAGCAGATCGGGCTGCTGTACGTCTGGCCAACAGTTATATCAGGCTGCATGGAGGAATTCAGCAGAAGTGGATTGCCTGGGGAGATGAAAACACAGTCTGTGCTATTTTGGGTGTTTTATAGGAGTAGTCGATACAGGTAAAAAGAGAAGAATACAGTTAGATGGGGTCTTGACAGGCCAGCTCCAGTGCAGCAGACCATGGCCTGAAAATCAAGGTGTGCAAATAGAAAAGGATTAAATATTTAATTTGCTGTTTTGGCTAAAATATTAATTTTAAGAGTGCTGGAAAAAGGAAAAAATGTCTAATCTTGAAAAATACAACAGTGAAAAGGACAATTTTATGCATGTGAGAAAAGAAAGTGCCTTGGCACCTACTAAATTATTTATTTAGGCTTATTTTTACTGTTAAATCATTGGCCCTTCAAAATCTAACTACCTGAAATATGGTTTTGAATAGGTGTTAGATTAGTATAGAATTAGTATAGAGTTCTAATTCCAATTTTTTTTCTAATATATTACATTTTAACTGAAACAAGGTTAGCGAACTGCAAGGGGTTCATGAGTTGAAGAAAAGCTATTAAAATAGATGTTATTTTATGGTACAGCTGTAATTTACAATAGTAATACATTTATGTCTACATTTTTATAATTAGAGCTAAAACTAATACTAATAAAGACCATGAAAAAGGTTCTATTTGGTTTCAGCAGCAGAAATATGAGACTTTTTATATGAAATGTCATATTGCTGTTAAAATCACTATGTATGACAAAATAATTGGCCAAGTTGTGTAGCCGTATATACAGTATATATATATATATATATATATATATATTGCTAGCTGGCATTTTAGATTATGCATACAGACTCAGGCAGCAAATGTACTTGTTTTTATAAACGTTTATCAAAGATACACTGCAGACTCTTTTGACAGCATTCAGCTTAGTTGCTACCATGTTACTGAATTTTTAGTCACGGTAGATTGTTTGTGGAAACAGTTGCTTTCATGCATTGACTCATTCTAATAGTCACATCCATAAATTGCTCATCATTACCCATAAGCACAGTTAGCATTAGTTCTCCAGTGACATCATGAGAGATTTGTGCTTTCCTGTAAAATGAATTCATTTAGCTACTCAGGAGGACATACATATATGAACTACGTCTAAATGACCTTTTTGTTTTTCAAGTTTTTAAATCTGTCACCTCCCAGCTTGAACTCAGAACAGCTCTTGGAAGGGGATCTTCATCCCTCGCTGTTGCTCTCTCACCTTTTCCTGTCTGAAGCAGCCACACACCGTCACCGAGCCCCCACGAATCATCCCGGTGCCAAAGTAGCTCTAACACTCGAGTCACTTAGTCCTTGCTGGCCAGCTGCTGCACAGTGAGCGGTGGGAGGCATGAGGCTAATGGGTCTTTATTTTTAGGAAAATCGTTAATTACCCCAGGCTGGGCTGATCGGTGTCAGGCGTTTGGGATATTTCTAGTCGCCATGCTTGGGCAGGTCAAGGTTTTGCAATAAGGTGATGAGAGGTGTGCCTTTTGAATTTGAACGGTCCCACAAAGTTCTAAGGTGTCAGAATGGAACAAATTCTGGTGGAAAAATGCTAATGCATATGCATATTTGGAATGATCAACTTCATCATTATCCTTTTAAGGTATATTCAGGCCAAGGTTAAAGTTTTGTCATCGTTTACTTTCTTTCTTCTGCAGAACATTTTAGATATTGTGAAGAACATTGCAACTGTTTTTGTCCATACACAAAGAAAGTCAATGGGGTCCAAAGCTATTTTTACATCCACTGTATGGACAAAAAAAACATTTCTCAAAATATATTATTCTGTATTCCACAGAAGAAACTAACTCAGGTTTAGAATGGCATGAGGTGAATTAACCACTACCTATAGCATAGAACTGAACCTGATTTAGTTTCACCAGACATATAAAGAAATTAAAGCACATTAAATGGTTCAACTTCTTAAACTCTCATCCACAACAAATTGGTTTTCCCCTCTTCAGAAGCAGGATATGATCACTGTGGGACAGAAAATCTCAATAAAATGACAGAAAAATGAAAGGAAGAGGCAGCAGGATGATAGGAGTTAATGAAACAGGCATGTAGTGGGCACCTTGCGGGGAAAGATCTGGAATTAGAGTTGTGGTTCAAATTACTCAGTGGCTCAGATTTCAAGAGCAGACAAAGGTCTGGAGTGTCATGCTGTTACCTGTGATTTAGAGAGTCAGCTGGAATACTTCATAAACTTTATAATAATTACATACTGAGAAAAACTGCAATAGATATCATGCAGCGAACTGAGTTAAAAAGAAAGGTGATAAAAAATATAATGAATAACCCAAAACCTACCTTAATAAAAAGAAAAGCAAATCAAAATGACATCAGATGCATTCAAATTTGGAACTTCTGAACTTTTAAAACGAACAACTGTTTAGAGAAGCTTCTATTGTCTCGTTCTACATCCCACATCCTTAAATGCACATCCAACATGTTCTCGTTTCCATTGCATGGGGTTTGGTCTTTCCTATGAGCTCTGATGGGAACCGGATTGGCTGTTGGAATAAGGCGCAGCGGGAGGCTGGAAGAAAGTTGGCCTTTTTAAATAGGATTGATGACCTGACAGATGCGGCTCAGCTGAGCCTTGATCCCCTCTTTCCTGTTGCATGCAAGTGTCGGGGGGCAGGAGGGGGGTTTCGCCATCCCAAGCCTTGAGCACAGTAAACACAAGCTGCTAGTCGCAGCCTTTCACTGTGCTGTCACAAGCAGGCAGGATTGATTACCCTGCGAGGCGATGGCTATCACTTTCTCTGACCCAGAAGTGTCAGCGATGGTAATATGGACGCGTGTAGCGGAACCAAATGTGGGTCATGTGACTATAGTCGTGGTCTTATCAACAAAAGTTATCGGCACAGCTGACAAAAAGACAGAATTGAAGTCAACGTAGCATGCCTTCCACATTTACTCGTCAAAGGATTTGGAGTTTTTTGTGTGCGAATGTGTGTTTGCTCAGGGGAGGCTGTATGTGTGAGTGAAATATGTTAGTGTCTTACTGTGGAATAAATAACTCTTATGGCATGTGTGTCTGTATGCTTTTACAAGCAATAAATTAATTTGGAATTGTTTGAATATTCATTGTGGCCTGGCCTGTTATTGTGACAAGCGGCACATAAACTTCAGTAACACAATAAATCAATTAATCCAACCGAACACTTCATCTACAGTGAACTCTTACCCTGTCTGGTGGTTTTGAAGTTGAAGGACTGGAAGCCCCCTGCAAGAGCAGATGAGTCAATGACGTCCACTCCATACTCACTTTGACTCTTCCTGTAGAGGGTGATGGCCACTATGATGACGACCACAGCGATCACCCCCGCAGACAGACCAGAGTACAGCGCAACATCAGTAGAGTTCTCCATGCCTTGGACACAGCCATAAACACACACACACAGACACACACACACAGATAGAGAGACAGAAACACACACACACACAGACACACAAACAGACAGA
>NW_015555744.1:1403601-1422253 GCF_001515605.1 Sinocyclocheilus anshuiensis | reverse complement strand
ACACACTTAGGCTTCATCATTTATTGTGGAAAAAATTGAGAACAATATGCCAAATAGCACATACATGTACAGTATATACCTCTGCTATTTATCTTGGATAAAATACTATTGTAATAATAATAATTAGTAGTAGTATTAGTATTATAAAATATAAAATATAACTTTAAAGATAACTAATATTTTATACTGTCATAACACTAATATTATTACTACTATTATATTGTGTATGCATTTATTATTATTATTATTATTATTATTATTATAAGAAGGTGTGGTGCAATAATATAAATAATTACTCAGTAGTATAATGAAAACAGTTTTATATTATTATTATTTATTATTATTATTATTGCTGTTGTTGTTGTTGTTGTTGTTGTTGTTGTTGTGCTATGAAATAGTAAAACAAGATATGGTTCATGTAATAGTTTTGTAGATTTCTGCAAGTTTAATGTTTTCACAATGCCAGAAAATAAAAGAAATAAGAATTGTATAGTTGTAAATCAAATATATTTAATATAATATAATATACTATAATAAAATATAATATAATAATCTTGTTATGAAATAGTAGTATTAAGAAATAATTTAAAACACTAATTATTACTAATAACACTAATAATTAAAATACTAATATTATTACTGTCATTATTATTACTATTATTATTTTATGAAATACTATAAAATATTTAATTTAATAAGTACTTTTTAATAATATTTTATTATTATTATTATTATTAATGATAATAATATCAACATCATCATCATCACTACTGTTATTAGTATTATAACCATTATTATTTTTGCTATTACACTGTGTTAAGAAATACACAAAAAATATAGTAAAATAAGATAATCAAGATAAGATAAATAAGATATAGTTCTTCTAACAGTTTTGTAGCTGCATGCGAGTTAAATGTTTTCACAGTGCCAGAAAAAAAAAAAACATTTTGGTGACAGGGAAACATTTAAAGCCATCATGCTTGCATGCCTGGTCATTGCGGTTAGACTTGCAAATCTTTTAGACACCTGTGTAAATGGAACAGGTGCAATATGCACATGTTTAGCAGTGTATAAAGATATGCTTGGCACGTGAGGGCAGTTTGGGAGGTGTGAATTCCAGGGCTCTTACTACTTTAATAACTGGCAGGGTGGTGTGCCAACACCCCACGCAATGATACATCTGTTTAGCTGGCATCTACAGCACTGGCCCAAGTGACCTCTGCAGCAGGAGGGTTGGGCAGACAGAACTCGCCAGATCACAAAGGACACAGAGGACATTAATCATGCCGTGAGAGGAAGAATATGCTTATAAAACTATAGCACTGCATTTCAAATATCCTGACGCACTACAGAAAGTTGAACAGGATTACATGCTGCAAGCTGGAAACATGTTTTTGTCCAAGGGTAAAGGTGAATTAATTGCATGTCCATCATGGAACAGATTTAATAGATTAAATTAGAAGCATTATAACCCAGCTCACACATCAATGCACACGGAGGAGTCTCAGAGTCACATCACTGTAACAATGCAGAAGCACCTGGTACTAATACATATTTAAAATCATGTTTTGCAAAGTGCCTCAATATGGTTAAAATAATACATGGGGAGAAATTAAGACATAATATGCTTGACGAGGTGAGTTAATATTCAATGATTACACCTCGTTGCTTCCCCTAAATATAGCACATGTTCAAATGCCACATCCAATCACTCACTCTCTATAATCTAAAAAGGACACAATACATTGACTAGCACTTTGAAATTCTCTGAAATGGATACGCAGAAAATCTTGATAAGGACACCAGCAGAATATTTAGGACTATACTGAGAATCATCAAATTCTTAATCAGCATCTTTGTCTTTTCTGATAAACTTAGTTTAGAAGAAAAAATGGCCACAAGGCAATAAGACTTGTTTTAGAGAAAATATTTTGTTTAAAAAAAATATTTTGTTCCACTGGCAGAGAAAATTTGGTAAAATATTTTTTTCTTATTCTTTTTCTCTAATTATTTTATGTTTTTATACTTTAAGTTTATATTATAAATGTATTATTTGATTTCATATTTTCCAAGAACTATTTTTTCATAGTAAAGTTTACTTGCTGTGGATGCTTCAGTTGGCTTGCAATTTCCATACTAAAATTCAAATTGAGAGACAGATTGGATACTTGCTAATTAATCTTTTTTCCACTTTGTTGAAAATGACACCTGCTGTCAGTATAATGATACAGGTAACCAAGTGTAAAGTGAAGACATATGAGGGGATTGAGCTCATCTTAAAGGTGCAGTAGGAGATCTTGGAAAATGCTAACTTTAGCCTGATAGCACTGAAAGCGAACGTCCCACCCTCCCTGCAATCGCCGTCCAAAGCCACGCCCCCTGAACGCATTTACACTCACAGACCAGAATACCAGAGACAACATTACTACATTAGGCTACATCAGCGGTTCCCAATTCCAGCCCATGTTCCGAAGTCAAGTAAACTTCAGCGGATTTCCCCTGCTCAGGGAGTAGGGAGCAATGAACACTGTGTAGGGATCATATGGATCGGAACACAGTTCATGCACGTAGCTCACTTCTAACGAGCTGGCGCAAGGACTGGATTAACCGCTGGGCTACATCATGTGTCATTCACCGGTGAGAAACTTTAAAAGTACTACAATACCAGGAAGGAAGATCGGGTTGTTGATGTTTGTCTGCCATTCTAGCTCTGTCTGCACAGCGTGCGTGAACACGCTGATGACATATCCTGTCTGCGCGAACCGGGTGCGCAGAGGTATGCTAATACATATGTTGACAGGCAGGTAGGAAAGCCAATTAAAACGCTCGGACCGAGCGTTTTGATTGGACAAACATTTCTTGATCATACGCCTTCCACAGAATATATAAATACAGACAAATACATTTAGACAACTTAACTTAATGATTGCTATCGGGATGTGAAGAGACTTTCAACCAGCATAACAAAAAATGTTTCTGAAGACAATCACCTATTGCACCTTTAATCAAGGAGGAAGAAAAAAAAATAGCTATCACACAAATTCTCACAAATAGGATATTTAAGATAAAATAACTCAAAATAACAGAAGTTCACTCAACAGTAGCAACAGCTTATTTTGTTGTTTTATTCCCTCATCTGTACGGCAATTATGAATTCACATGGAGGAGGAACTCACTCTGAGGCTTAACATCATGCATCAGCTTCCCATCTGCAGGGAAAAAGAAACAGAACAAGAGAGAGAGAAAAAAAAGAAAGGGAGAGAGAATTAGTCCATCCCTGTAATACTTATTACAAATCTGCTCTCTGATTCACATCACGGGTAGATGTCCAACTGCAGGCTATGCCAACATTAGCTGTGGATACTGTTGCTCGGCATTGTTGCCATGGGAAGCTACTGGCAGATGGTTTTGGATCACTTAGGCTGCAGGATGTTTCCATCCTTCATTAAGGAGGAGAAATCAGAGAGGGTTCTCATCATAACAGCTACGAGGGAGATATTGAGAGGGACACGGGGCATGATGCCGTCACTTTCATCCACTTTTAGCAGACAATTATAGCATTTCCCAAAACATGCAATTCACGCACTTGAGCTTTGTGTCAAGCACCAAGTGTGCATGACCAACATGTGATGACGACAATGCTCTTGTCATCGATGAAATGACCGTGTTTATAATGTTTCATGGCATTTGCACATACTCACTTTGCGTGCACAGTCCTCCCGTGCAGTTCTCCGTGCTTTGACCTTCTCCCTCACACATCTTGCCTCTGTGACGGGGCGGTGGCGCGTTGCACTCCCTCCATCGCTGCCTCTCACACTGCGCGCTACACATCGTCCACTCGCTCCACTCCTCCCAGACTCCATCCACTGCAGAGTGCACAACGGGGTTGCCGTTTAAGGAAGGTGAACAGCTGCTCTGTGCATTAACTGCACTCAGCAATTAACTTACGAGATTCCTAGAGACTTCATAAACTTAATTAAAAGTGTTGTAATGGACCAACTCTTGACCACACTGGCGGGGTTGCATGCATTACATATGCATGCATATTTTGAGCCAATTGATCAAATTCTCAATATTATCTATAGCTCGGTCCATTTCAATCTGTTCTACATCTTATTTTTAAGCCAGAAAAAAAGTGTTGTTTAAATTATTGTTGTGTTCAAACGTTCGGGGTCAGTACTTTTTTTTTTTTTAAGAAATAATAAATTTATTTAGCAAAGACGCACTAAACTGATCAAAAGTGACATACAATGTTACAAAAAGTTTCTATTAAAAATAAATGCTGTTCTTTTGAACCTTATATTCAAAGAAAACTGGAAAAAAATGAATCATGGTTTCCACAAAAATTTTAGTTTTCAACTGTGATGATAAGAAATGAGAAATGTTTCTTGAGCATCAAAGCAACATTTTATAATAATTTCTGATGCCAGGTTCACATATACTCTGTTTGCAGTGTGTATGCAGTCCATGTGTGGTTTGTATGCGGTGAACAAGCAGCACGGACTCATTGTGCTTTCACACAGGACGCGTTTTCATTCCACTCCTGATCCGTGGATGTTTACCACAAGCAAAACATTTACCCATTCTTTTGATTTCAAATCCAAATCTTGTTATTGAAAATGCTTTTTCAGCATTGTGATTTTTTTTACACAGTACAGTAATACAATAATTCATAGACGTATTCACGTTTAAATGCAATAAATATAAGCTACGTATTATACAATGCGTTTTACTTCTAGATTTATATATTATGTTGCTCAACAAGTGGCAAAACATTTAAACAGCCTATAGTCTACTTTTCTTACGTTATCACAAACATTTCAAATTAAAACTTACCACTGACAGAAACAGTCAGCTCTCCTGCCTCTTCTTTTGCATTTAGAACCAGCAAACCTGCTGTTCATAAAGAACTTTGCTTTCTACCTCCACCAGTGTCATCTATTATTGCCTTGTTTATCTAAAAGTGCTCTTTTCCTCGATTTAAACCTAGCCAAAAAGCCATACGTGTTGACTGTGTAAATAGTAAATTTTCGTGTCAATACATTTTAATTTGTACCACGAACAATGCACTGTCACTTTAATTTAGCGTGTGTAGCACAGCAAAAATACACTTGGTGCAGAAACGATCGCTGCACTGCTGCAGACCCACCACTCTTGGAAAGCACTGCCGGATCGCAACCTTGTGCAGTGTAAATGTTCTAATCCATTAACATGCATTCAGAAAAAAATATGTACTACATACGCACTGCAAACAGAGTATGTGTGAACCTGCTGTGAATGATCATGTGGCACTGTGTAATGGCTGCTGAAAATTCAGCTTTGGCATCAAAGGAATAAATTACATTTTAAAATACATTAAAAAAAAAACATTTATTTAAAATTGCAATAATATTTCACAATGTTACTGTTTTACAGTATTTGTGATCAAGGATTTGTGAGTGCAAAAGGCTTTAAAAACATTAAAAAAATCTTGAAAAAGTTTGAAACATCAAATACTGTCAAGCTGAATATGCAAATGCACTTATGTTGCTGATATTGTTTTGCTGCTTCTACAGATGCATTTCCACAATATGTGAAGAAAATAAATACTGTGAGATTTAACTCTAAATCTAATTGGACAGATGCTTAAGAGGTTTTAGAAATTAATAATTTAATTATAAACAATTAATCAACATGGTATATTGGTTCATTTAATTAACATTTGATAAATAAATGACCTATATAACAGTGACAACAAATTTCATACATTCTCTACTAATAACTGACAGGATTTTTAATCAAAAGAATGATTTTTTTGCACCACAACCTAAAAGCCAATTGAGAATACTATGAACATGTTTTCCTATTTAATTTAATTTCTACAAATAATTACTTGATTGTAATCACATACCATATATCAACTCAACGTGTGATTAATTAAGAATTAAGCCAATTAAATGCGTTTCACTCATTTGAAGCTTAATTGTGGACAAATTGTTAAAAAAATGAAAAGATAAAAATTTATTATGCAAACAAACAGTAATCATGCGTGGTCAGATCAAAAAGACCGGTTCGCAAATTGATTTAAATATCATGAAGACAAGAAAACAACCAAGTACAACATGAATAACTCCTCTAATAAAATTATACTAGCTAGAGATTATTTCTTCGTTCTCATAAGAGACATTTACATTTACATGTAATGAAGTAAAGCCTCAGTAATACCCATAATAATACCCTTACATTGAATTATTACAGAATGGAAAATGCACTACGATGTCTGATGTGTTCTGAATGTAAAACATGGCTGTTACGTGCTACAATGACACTAAAACTACGGTGGGTTTGGATGCAGGAGGACAAGCTGCACCTCAGGGGTGTGCTGCGGTTGATGAGGCTCTGACCTGGGCAAAGTGCATTGCAGGTGATCTTCTGCACAGACATGCCCTCACAGAATGCTCCCCCGTTCAGGGGAGCCGGGTTAGTGCAGGTCCGAGATCGCTTCTGAACTCCTCTCCCACAGTTCACGCTGCAAGGAGACCACTCTGTCCACAGAGACCATCCACCATTCACTGCAGAGACAAAGAGATCTTCCGCTGAATAAGACAACAACTGAACTTGAGAGACAACCTTTCCCTCACCCTGCCAGAAAAAAACACTCAGAGGTCAGGATGACTAACAGGCTAGAGGAAAATCTTCTCTTACATCTGTGGTTTGACTTTTTGTAGTCTAGCTTTGGTATGTCTTATCTGTAAAACCCGTAATACTATCAATATTTTAACACCAATGTTATAACAAATTTGTTGCAATAATGTAATGTAGCAGGGGAAAATAGAACGCTAAATGCAAGGGTCCCCATAAACACTACCGTTCAAAAGTTTGAAATCATTAAGGTGTTTTTTTTAAAGAAATGTCTTATGCTCACCAAAGCTGTATTGATACGGTGAATACAATACAACAAAATACAATAATTTGTAAAATATTATTGCAATTTAAAATAATTGTTTTCTAATTTATTCCTGTGATGGCAAAGTTGAATTTTTAGCATACAGTACCATTAAACAATTTAGGGTGTGTAAGATTTTTCAAAGAGACATTTCAAAAACATTTTTAAAATTTGAACTTTTGATCAGTTGTTTAATCATGCATAGTTGTAAAATCAAAATAAACAGGCTTATCTACTTTTTGTTGATGTCAAAAGTCTTTCATTCTAATCAATTTCCACTGCACTCTGGCAAAAAAAATTATCTGCCACTTTCGTACAAGCTAGTCAAATACCAACAAGGACCGTTTGAGTGGCACACACTCATGCTCAAAAACCATAACAAAACTATTAAAGATAAAAGAAAATAGGACCTGCTGCAAAGACTACATCCTTCCTACTTTCAGACTGATGTTTCCAACCTTGTCCTCACTGACTGTCTACCTCAAAAACCAACACTGGAGTAGTAGATAATTACATATCTGTCTCACTGCGTCCTTTCCTATACTAAACTCTTGAAAGATCTAACTTCAATCATCTTTCTGTGTTCCTTTCACAGAACATCCTAATGGATACTGGGCTTCAAGAGTGGACATTTCCCTAAAGCTGCTTCACTGGTGAGAACTCTCTCAAGATTGTCCATCCATATTTTTTGCTGGCTTCGACCAGGTGAATCATCTGATTCTCCTATCAGCACTTTCAGAACGGGGTATCGCTATTAGTGTTTTTCACTAGTTTGAATCATTTTGTGGTATATATGAATCTCAGCAATCCTCTTAAAGTAAGCTAAAGCTTCTTTAGGTGAAAATGTTTTAGCTTGCATCTTTAAATGTCTAGTTTTTTTCTGAAACAATGTTTCAACTGTTTTTGTCCATACAATCAAAGTTGATGGGATCCATAAAAAACAACTGAACCCCAATGACTTGTATTGTATTGTGATAATTTTATTGACAAAAACAAAATTACGTTAAAGTCATGAGAGTAAGTAAATAATAGTTCACCCAAAAGTGAAAATGATCATAAAGAGGTATATAACCTAATGAGTTAACAGGTAAAATGTGATAATTAATGACTTCACAAGCAGAGAGCCTTTTAGTAGTATTTTTAGCAAAGATGAGGAGACACCACAACAAGTCAATGAAGCATATCAGTGTTATCTTACCAAACACAACTACAGTAGCTGTAGCACTGCGTCTTTTTGCGACTACGTTACTGGCGAGGCAGGTGTAGTTGCCGGAGTCAGAGAGTCTGGCTTCACTGATGATCAGATTGTGGTCAGCACGAGTGTCAATGTTATCGTCTTCAAGGGAGCTAACCAATTCTTCATTTTTCAACCACTCCACCTGACAAAAAGAGAAGCATTTATTAACCAATGCTGTAAATAGCAAAAGAGATATCAGTTTCTACACTCAGCAGTATAAACTGTAATTGAAAGCACAGTGGCCATTCATCTTTGACACTGCACTACACACTGTGCTTATTCAAAGAAGAAACAGTTCCTATCCCACACAACAATGAAAACACTTGTTTATTTTTTGGTCTGTTTGTAATTCATTACTTCATAACCTTGGAAGGAACACAAGGGCTTTTTTGGGTAAATTTCCATCTTAAATCCATCTGATTTGGTTATTGCTTTCAACAGAACATGGTTACTAAAATATAAAATTACAGTCACATTTATGCTGAGCAGTAGCTGCAGTGATGCCCTCTTCGCCCTCTCTTCCTCTACTTTCATCACAGCACTTTGCTCTGTTCACAGATTATTTCTCAGAATCACATTAGCCCTCATGTTCATAGCTCATAACATGCTTTAATTATTTTGTGAGCCATATGACTAACCCAGATGCATAATTAGAATGATTAAGTTTGCGATGCTGCACTATAAAGCTGTAAAAATACAGTTGGTGAAGTCTAAAGTCAAATGGTAAACTGTAAAAAATGATTAAAATTTTATTTCCCTTACTTTTCTAATTCCCTTACTTTTTTAGTTTCCCTTACTTTACATGCTGAAAAAATGTAATAGATCTAATGGGACAATTTGTGTAATTTTTCAGTAAAATACTGTTAAATGTATATATGTTTGGAAGTGAAAAAGAACAAAGCCATCTTGTGATTTACAGTGAAAAACATTCACATTTGATGTTTTTTTTCACAGAAATGGTTTCCTTTCTCTCTCTCGCTCTCTCTCTGTGTGTGTGTGTGTGTGTGTATGTTTAATCAGATTTGTACATTAGGGTTTTATGTTTATCTTATTTTGTTAAATTAATGATTATTGCATTATGTGTCTATGACAACATACACCTTCTATATTTTAGTATTTATCTCAGCTTGTGAAAAATTTACAATTTGACTTTTTCATTACCACCTTTGCTTCTCATGCATTTATCAACATATTATAAAGGGAAAAAAATTATATTAGTAATTTGATATATTATCATCTCAGTGAAATATATGTTTGTTTGTTTTTTACTGTAAATGTTTAATCTGTAAAACCTAAAAATGTTGCTACAGTATTTTTCGGCCAAGTTTTGGCAACAACAGCTGCCTTTTTTCTGCCGCAAATTTCACAGATTTGTTTTTTCAAACACTGTATTCAAAAAAAATCTTAGCTGGTCTCCCAACTTGGACAGCCTTATTAGCCTGGTATATTTTGCTGGTTTAACAGGGATTTGGGGCGCTTTACAGTTAGTCAGACTGTGAAGACTGCTGGCCAACCAGTTTAACCCAGCTAAGACCAACAAATCAAGCGGTTTAAGCTGCTTTTTCAGCAGAGAATAATACTACTTGTGCATGGAAGTGAAGAGCACACTTCTCCTCTAATATATTTACTCAAGTTTTCAGGGAAACTTGGGAGTTGAAATAGGCAATTAGCACACAGTGAAAGCAGACCTCTCTGTTGAGACATTTGCCATGCTCTGCATTCTTGAGCACAAATTCTCAGCCTTTGAAAAGGTGTAGAGCACAGACATGAAGAGGAGAGGGAGAAAGAGAGAAAGGGGGAAAACAGGATAGAAGAAGAGAGGGAGTGAGAGGAGGAAAGGTATGGAACAAATACAAATTAGCTGGGTAAATGTGTGGCAGACAATGTGAGAAATGAATGGCCTAATTGGCACATTTGTTTCAATTACAGTGTGGCTAACGGTGGCAGGGCTGACAGAGGAGGTTGCACAGTCTCAAGAGGATCCCATGATTTCATTAGTGCCTCCATCCTGCCTGATTAAGGTCCTTCTGACAGGAAGAGATCAGTCGAAGTGAAGACCACGCTGTTATCGCAAACACAGGGGCTATTTGGCTGTGGGGACAGGATGTCAGAGCCGCTTAAAAACAGTACACTTTTGAACTCAGTAAAACAAGGTATCAGAAAATGTTTGGATCAGTTTTGCAGGTGGTGTTAGAGGAGCTTTTTACCTGTGAAGTGTGTGTATGGTGGAGAAGAGGCTGTTGAAACTGCTTCATATTTCAGCAGGGTAATTACTAAGATTAAACAGCTCTGATAGACGGCCCTCAGGGAGCAGAAATATAACGCCACCTCACTGACTGTGAATTCAATCAAACCCACACGCGCACAACACAACGACAAGACCGACACCAGCAGACACATCTACAATTGCTTTGAAATTGCTTTCAACACCAACCTTCAATAGCACAGACAGGTAAATCAAATTTTATGCAACTACTTTAGTTTTCATCTTTGCTAAATAATGAGCATAAAACTCAAACAACTTTCAAATGATACTCAGTTTAAACAAAACACTGCAGTTTCATCTCTAGAATATGTTTGTGTAAAATACTTCACATAATTAAAATTAATGCATATTCTTGATGGTTCTTGATAGCTGCCCATATATACTACAAGCATACTAATAACAAGGTTTTATCTCTTGATTATCTAAAAGTTAATCTCTTCACATGTGAAATGAGATCTTTATTAGATGAAAATCAACCGACATACTGTGGTTTATTTATGGCAACAGAATCTTGCTTGGGGACCCTTGCAAGAGCTTGGCAGAAAGGGCTTACTCCAGTCTTGAGAATAACAGACAATGAGCTGGAGAGTGTGGGCAACACAAAGTGTCTGCTTTTGTGGAAAATGGTCAAATTTTTCAAGTAATTCAAGGGCTGCCAAGTTCTCAGGGTGAGTAAACTGCTGTAACGCTACAGTGAGTTGTGATTCTAATGCCATTAAGCTCAAGTACTCAACTGCAGAAATCCCACGGCTGTGGAATTATTTATCTGACCCCTAACCCTTTTCTATGCCTCAACATATGCAAGAGAAGTCACTATTAACTTACAGGATTAGTTCACCCAAAAATGAAAATTCTGTCATTAATTACTCACCCTCATGTCATTACAAACTTGTAAGACCTTTGTTCATCTTCAGAACACAAATTAAGTATTTTTGATGAAATCCGAGAGCTTTCTGACTCTCCACAGACAGCAATGCAGCTACCAAATTCAAGGCCCAGAAAGGTAGTAAGGACATTGTTAAAATTGTCCATGTGACATCAGTGTTTCAACCTAAATTTTATGAAGCTACAAGAATAATTTTTGTGCACAAAGAAAACAAAAAAAATACTACTTTATTCAACAATTTCTTCTCTTCTGTGTCAGTCTTCGACACGCGTTTACGAGAGCACCATGATGCATGCGTGTGGTTTTACAGGTTTGGAATGACACGAGGGTGAGTAATTAATGACAGAATTTTCATTTTTGGGTGAACTATACCTTTAACATCATCCCTGTAAGTGGTCAGTTTCTCTTTTACTTAAACTGTTTTATTACATTTTGGATATCAAGCTCTACTTAGTGCAAGCAGTTCAAACTATTTAAATTATATTTGTATTTGGGACTTACATATTGGTACATACACAATTTCTTTGCAGCGTCTTGACACTACCAATTATACATTATTTTACTCTTGTCTTGACATTAATATGGTGTAAACTATGGTTTGAGCAATATGATTAACAGATTTTGCAATTCCCATTGCCAACATAAAAAAAATCAATAGCATAGATTAGCTTTACATCATGCAGGACAACTTTTTTTTTTAAAGAGTGTGATTAATAA
Organism: Sinocyclocheilus anshuiensis; assembly: GCF_001515605.1. NCBI lineage: Eukaryota > Metazoa > Chordata > Actinopteri > Cypriniformes > Cyprinidae > Sinocyclocheilus > Sinocyclocheilus anshuiensis. The sequence continues at coordinate 1,410,222 of NW_015555744.1, read as the reverse complement.
ATGAAATTCCAGTATTTCTATAATAAATGAACACTGAAAATATGGCTGATTTTATTTTTAGTTGTACTATATCTACACATTTCAAAATTCAAAAGTTTAAAATGGTTGGCCTTTCACATGCCAATATATTACTCCAAAATCAATATACATTAACAATACATCTATCAACATATCATAAACAATACCATCTATGAACTAGATATCTGAGGAAAATATGCAACATAAATATGTGTGTCTCACTGTCACACTTCTCGGGAGGCAAGGAGCGAGTAACCACGGAGATAACTTCAATTCACAGTCTTTAATGATCACACGGGGAACGTAGGAGACACTGGAACACAAGGAATGACGTTTGGGGACCGACAAACACTAACTGAAAGGACTGGGGCTTTTAAACACGGGGTGATTGGGAAAACACAGGTGCAAGGAATGACTAATTAAAGGGAACACAGCACACCTGGGGACACGGTGGAGCCGGAGCGACTGAGGACCAAGGTGGAGCTGGCGGGAGGAAGGAGCCCAACGGAGCCGGTGGGACAGCTATTTTAGAGGAGCGGCCACTGGAGGGTGCTTTCTAGGAGCGGGCACTGGAGGGCGCTCTGAGCTTGATTCGGGGGCTGGATCCCTTCCCTCTTCATTTTGGCACTTATGTCCCGCCATACACTGGGTGATTGGGAAAACACAGGTGCAAGGAATGACTAATTAAAGGGAACACAGCACACCTGGGGAGGGAAAACACAACAAAAAGAGTCCAGGGGGCGTGACACTCGCCACTCAGCAATTACATCTGCAATATTATGCAGTATAGACTGACCCTTTTGTAATGAAAAGAAATATCAGTGGGCAAGTCAAGTGATCCCTGTAATCCAAGCCATGTATTACTCCCCACAAATCCACAAATTAATTCTGACTCATTGTTTTCTTATTCTCATCAACTCAGTTTCAAAAGTTAAAATTCCATTTAATTCCCAATTCTAAAGCATTAATATCCCTTGACATGCTATGAATTCAAATAACAATCCTAAAATAAAAAAGAAAGAAAAAACAAACACACACACACACACACAAGGAATTAACCCCATACCTGGCAAACACACAGAGGGAAAAAGGCAAACACTTCTTTAGATTAGATTAGATTAGATTCAACTTTATTCCGCCTCTGGTCTTGCCGGAGTCATTTGCCGTCCTATCTGCCCGGAGCGTGTAGCGTCCGGCTAGCTCAATAGCATTATTGGGTACGTCGCTGTGTAGCCATGTTTCTGTCAAAACCATGACGTTGCAATCCAAAAGTCTATGACTATTATGGTGTTGGTCAATCAAGCAGAAGTAAAGGCAAACAAATGCATAAAGCACAGGGTTGTCTCTTTCATCCTCTCCTCTCCTGAATACACAACCACATTACCATTCTTCCCAGATCAGTCTTATCACAGCTAAACACATAGAAGCAGGATACCACCCAGCTCCAACGGGCCAGGACAGGAGGGGGGGGGACAGAAAACAGGCAGGAACACATGAAGTGAGCACTGAGCTATTGCTTTTTGAATGGATAATCTCCTGATGCATATTAAAAGTAATTAGAAAAAAAGTAAAAGAAAGCTAAGGAAACCATTTAATTCAAGTTTCAACTAAAATTCAAAAATGTAGACGATGATTGTCATGCAGTAAGGGCATAGAGCTATAAAAATGTATCAGGTCAGATCATTTGGCCTTGGCTGAATTTGATTTGAGCTCATGATGAAATATTTGGCTTTTGACTGCAAAGGCTGGTGTTTGACAAATCTAAGCACAGCCTAAGACATTTTAAAGTCCATATTTTAGAGTCCATATAAACCTTTAGATGAAGAGATCCATGTGAAGAAGGAGATTTAAATCTCCATTTACACAAATAAGATACTGAAGAGATTTTATTTGTTATCTTTCTTTCCTCTTAAAGCTTTCCAAGTCAATAGCTAGAAAAGAAAACTCATTAAAAGGGAAGGTGAATATATTTCACAGAAAGTTTTGGGAGCAAAATCTCTCTCCAAATGAAGACTATGCCTCAGTAGCATAAATCAGAGTGCATAATCTCATTAAAAAGATTTTTATGATAACTCAGTTTAGACCAACTATGCAGAGACTTGAGAGGCTCTCTGGGGAAACTCGTTTACATTTTCATTTTCGCTCTAAAACAGGAAACTTGTTCTTTTTCTAAAAGGTCAGTTTCTAAAAGTTTTTTTTTTTTGAGTTGTGCTGAGAAGCCCCCCTGCGTAAACACAGTATCATGTCACTGTATAATTCACCATTTAGATTCAACACATTAATACTGCTAATATTCGAAAGAACAACACACACTTTTAAGGGAATAGATTCCCCCTAAATTAAAGTTATTACCATTTATGTAATTCCATGTAATTCTTACCCGATGATATTTTCTTTCTTACATAATATTAGCAACTGCACCAAATTGCAGATTTTTGCTCAGTTTGGGCCTCTGAGGTTTTTTTTTTTTTTTTTTTACTACAAGAGTATGAGCTCCACATAACATACTATATAAGTCATAAAAGCATGATGCATAATTTTGTTTGAAGGTTCGATCAACTGTTCAATTCCCAACAAGTATGATTTTTCATACTATTATTTTATGTATCAGGCTGGATAAAAAACCATGACACATGAAAGTGAGACGCATGATTTGTGTGCTCTATTACTTCTATATATTACTACTGCTATATGTCTTTTTAAGTCATACAATAGCTTTGTATGAAGAAAATTAAGATACATTAAGCTATCACATGAACAGAACATAGTACAAAACACTTAGAATATATTACACACATCATGTCGATCACTTTTATAGTGTTTTTTGTCTGTTTTGGAGCAGGGCTGTATAAAACATCATATACTTTTGTTGTATAAGAGAGCAGCTCAATAAGAATGCATGTAAATTAATTATAAATTAGCATTTATTCCAAAACATGATGGTATATGCTTACTCATTAAAACAGAGGTCAGGCTTGTTAATTATCCAACAGTGATGAAAAACTGACTGTATTTAGAAAGAAGCGAGTCTCATTAGCTCTGTGACCACAGAAATCTTACAGAGCATTTCTCAGAGGGGGTGTTTATGACCGTTAAAAACCACAAACTAGGGATGCACCGATACCACTTTTTCCAGTACTCCCCCGATACCGATACTTTTATTTTTATTACTTGCCGATATTTTTATTGCATCTGTACATTTTTAAAATATTGGGTACAGAAACCAAAAGAGTATGTATAATGTTAATTGGTTAACTTCATTTATCAAATAGATACAGTCAAACCTAAATTTATTCAGACACCTTCAACATTTCTCACATTATTACAGTTTATTCGCTATAGTTTAGAAAATGGTAATAAAATATGACAAGAACTCAGAGTTAAACTGTGTCAGAACAAATTCAGCTTGATAATGTTAGATAACTTTGATAAAAAGGCATGTAATGGATTACAATCAACCAAAAATTATTCAGACAGCTGTTAGTATGACAGTATTTACACAACTATCAATACTTAGCCGGCCAACCCTTAGCCTTAATGACAGCCTGTAGTCTCCTGGGCATGCTGTCATCCAGGTTCACACAAACCTGAACTTCAATTTTTTTTCCCAGACTCGGTCTGAATAATTTTTGGTCCCAAATTTGTATCAATTTTACTGGTAGTCCACTGTATGAAGAATTTTTGGGTATAATTTGTAACAGTTTACTTTATTTTGCTATCCTCACCTACATAAATGAACTATAGTGTCCTGCACCCATTAGTAAAAAATATACAAAAATTATGGTCTCTGAATAATTTTTGGTTTGACCATTAAAATGTATTTTACAAGTTTTTGTTACTTTCACTGTTCATCATCATCTTTAATTTAATAGCATTAGAGCTGCTCCATTGCAGACTGCGATTTATATTCCAAAGCCACTCATATAATGCAGAAACACTCAAGCCAGCAAAACACGCGCAACGCGTGCACGTATTTGTACTGGTGCAGAATGAGAGGGACAAGTAGCACAGCCTAGCGCATTTCACACAGGCCGCTAGATTCACTTTTGCCAGAAAGTCGTGTATGCCTAAAGTTTAAAATAAATGATGTTTATAGTGAATGCCCCTATAAATGGTCTTATTTTTATGATTTCGTTTTAATCCAAATGATGCGTGTGCTAAATGAGTGAACATCAAAGATCACACAACAGAAGTGCGCTCTCTCTCTCTCTCTCTCTCTCTCTCTCGCTCTCTTTACCGTTAAGTAACTTGTGCATCGTTTTACTTACTTGTTTTTGACATATCCGACTGAACTACAAACTTTCCAGTGATGTCTGTGAGAAAGATACATTCACTCGACAAGCTCGCGCATCTGCGCCGCCGCGCGCTCAATCCACTCAGCATGCTTTGCTTATCAACTCGGTCACATCAGCTATACAGGCGTTAATACTGAATGTTTAACATTATATTCATTGCATATACTCCGTAGACATCCTTAATCTCTAGTAACTCCATTCTGCTGTCTGTTCTGTTGTCGGTATTTCTTTGTCTGAATATTGCTCTTATCACATGCTGTGTGGTATCGGCGTTTGGCATCGTGGGCATTTTAACGAGTACAGGAGCTCAGTATTGGGCCCGATACCGATACCAGTATCGGTATCAGTGCATCCCTACCACAAACACATTCTAATAGGACAGACAGAGCAAGAGAGAGAGTCAGCATCCAGCATGCTGGTAAAATGATGCCTTATAAATCTTTGCACTCTCCTTCTCACAGCTTGGATTTAAATTTTTTATGGCAGAGGTGTGCTAGAATGGACCTGATCGCCAATTGCTGGTATGCACTCTACATTATTCACTAGCCCCTCTTATAGCTGACTTCATTTATGTTGACAAAGTACTTGAAGGGAGATTCTTGTCTTCCAGTACTTCCCAGATTTCCTGTGTTTCTGTCCACCGCACTCTCCAAGAGACAGACGCTGACAGAGCCCTTCCATTTCATCACTAAATCATTCATAAAGCATTGGTGGCGGCCAAGAACCAAACCCTACTATAATCACAAACACAAGTACAAGGATATATTGCCTGCTCATAATCTATGATATATGGACCTGTCGTTTTTGTCCCTTACTTGACCCTTGACTGCACGCGAATGCGTATTAAACTGAAATCAGTCTATCAAATTTGATGACAGCAGTCAGTGCTCAGTCAGTTGCAGTTCTGTTTAAAGGGACAGTTCACTCAAAAATGAAATCCGGACATCATTCACGCACCCTCATGTCATTCCAAACCAGTATGACTTTCCTTCTTATCTTCCATTGTGTTCTACATAAGAAAGACATATTTTGAAAAATATCCATACACTGGAAGCCAAAATGGTTCCATTATATGGACCTGTCGTTTTTGTCCCTTACTTGACCCTTGACTGCACGCGAATGCGTATTAAACTGAAATCAGTCTATCAAATTTGATGACAGCAGTCAGTGCTCAGTCAGTTGCAGTTCTGTTTAAAGGGACAGTTCACTCAAAAATGAAATCCGGCCATCATTCACTCACCCTCATGTCATTCCAAACCAGTATGACTTTCCATGACTTTCCTTCTTATGTTCCATTGTGTTCTACATAAGAAAGACATATTTTGAAAAATGTCCATACACTGGAAGCCAAAATGGTTCCATGTTCTGACCTTCATTACATGGATCAAAATGATTTTTTTTAAATATCTGTATGATTTTCATTTGTGTGTGGAACACATAAGAAGATACTTTGAAAAATATCTCAGTTGTGTTTTTTTGTTCATACAGTATAGTCAAAATGTTCCCATGTTGTTTTGGACCCTACTAAATTTCATTATATGGACCAAAAAAGCCTCCTTATAATATAGATAGAAGAAAGAAAGAGGTTTATAACAACATGAAACTGAGGTTGAAATATCCCTTTAAGCACAGAATTAGTATAGATGTTATACACAGCACTGATGTTCTTTTCCTCTCAGCAGTGTGCATGCACTGCCCTTCCCAGATATCCTCCCTGTGGCAATGATGTCAGAGGCTGAGAGGACGGGTCTTACCTCTGCCATGGGCACTCCCTCCGGGGGACGGCAATGCAGCACAATCATGCCCTTAATTGGCACTTCGTTCCCTTGAGGATCCTGCTCGAAGTTCTTGCGGAGGTCTGTTTGAAAAGATAAGAGGCAGCTGTCACAGCGGGCAGAGTCCGAGCCGATATTTGGCCTATCTATGCCAATCGCTTTCATCACTCCATATCCTGCTCTCTCCATGCCCCCTGCCCTTCGTTTTGGCAACCTTGGAAAGGCAGGGCAAGAGAGCAGGAGAGTGCAGGCATTCTCAACGGTGCTCCAGCCATCTGCTAGAGTTGCAGGTGTCATGGTTTCAGTTCATTTGGACAGTTCTGCCTCATCCCCACTGTGCTTGTACAGAAATTGATTTTTTTTTTCTTCTTCTGCGCACTGAAATTTTTTTCAATTTAAAGAAAGAAAGAAATACAAAATGTCCAAAAATCTTCCAGCTTCAGGTTATGGAGGACGAAACCTGCAAAAACAATAAATAAATAAATGCACAAATAAATAAATAAATGTGTGCATAAATACACGTATTCTTGTTT
>NW_015555744.1:1399845-1403197 GCF_001515605.1 Sinocyclocheilus anshuiensis | reverse complement strand
CTATTTGGTTCCCCCCGCCGTAAAGAGAGAGAGATTGCTGCAGATCGACTTGGTTGTAGAAGATTGTTTACTGACCTTAAAAGTGATCTTACACGTACCTAAACAACGAGCAGGTAAAACCATCCTAATAAACACTAGCTGCCATCAAAAGAACGAGCCCTTATTCCACGGATAAAGTGAATAATCTCACGATGACCATGGGATACTGATATTACAGTTGTCTCTAGCTGGAGATTCAATCGGGTTACAAAAAATGACATCAGGAAATGACACCTCTGGCCATTCCGTTGGGTCATTTGTAAAGTAATCAAAGGAAAATAGTTAGGATGAGTTTAGCATTTCCTTGAACATTTTCCATTTGCCCACCAATTTATTTTATTTATTTGCCTACTTTAATCACGTTTAATTATTTCTATATGTATTTAAACAAGAATTTGTGTATTTATACACACATTTATTTATTTATTTGCATATTTATTTATTTGTGAATTTATTTATTTATTGTTTTTGCAGGTTTCGTCCTCCATATCAGGTAGGATAAAATCAATGTTCCCTGCATTAAAGTGGAATAAAAAAAGTTGTTATTTGATAACAAATACTAATGATAAAATAATAAAACTTAATAATAACTTGATAATGATAATGAATGATAATTATAATAATAGCAAATGCAAATTAAAAATCAAGCTGTCAATAGACTACAAAATTTATTTATTTCTTTTTTGGCAATAATATTATTAATTAAAACTTTTAATATGCTTTCAGATTTAAAGCATTTAGTGCACTGTTTAAGGAAAGAAAAGGAAAGGAATTAAGAAGAGGAAATACATAAAATACAAGGAAATACATAAAAAATTTCTCACAGCAGTCCACCTGTGTTTATATCATGTATTTAAATTGTAGGTCATGTCTCATACATTTCAATGTTTGTTTTTTTCTAAATCATTTTTAGAAATGTTGAAAGAGAAAGAAAAGTTCAGATAATTTAAAAAAGTTCAAGTAAAAAAAGAGGTATGTTTGAAGCCCATGATCCCAAATATGATGATCCCATTGTGAGGGACTCTTTTAGTAAAATATAAGGACAGCTATAAAAAGACCTACTGACACTCTGTGTAAAAGTATAAAATATTTTTTCCCTAAAATAACAAAAAATACTAAATCAAATTATTAACATATTATATGGAATATGTATATTTTTGTTTACCATAACGTTTTTCTGCACAGAAGTTAGGTGCATAAACCTTAAAAAAATTATTATTATTATTATTTAACAATTTCAATACAAGAAAATAACAAAAATAACCATAAGGCAATAAAATAACCAATGAATATTCTAATAATTTCCAAAAGCAGTCTTTACAAATTTGATAATACCGTATTTTCATTTTGGTTTGACAGCCTTAAAAATACATTTTGTATTTTTTTTCCCACTTGCAGACCACTGGGGGTCCCTTGAGTTAGCATACTCACAGGCTATCCTCACTGTGGCTTTACGGCTCTTCGAGGTTCCTAGGTGACTCCAGGCCACACACAGGCACCAGTAGTCTTCTGGACCATGGAAATCCTCCACCTGCTGCCTGGTTACATTGATCGTCACTTCACGGATTTTCAGCCCTATATAGCAAGAAACACAAAGCACGAACATCTGAATTCACTTCAGGTCAATGCCCATTAAGTATTGATTTTCAGTGTGTCACTTCAGTCAGGGTCCTTAATGGCAACTGACTGTAAGAATGTACACTGGGTGTCAGAAGGATGAAAGGGTACCAGAGCTCAGTCAATTCTGAGTTTAAAAATATCTTACGCATTGTTACAAAAAAAAAAATCTCCACAACCAGTGAAAAATGTAATGGCCTCGGGTTGCGTTTCCCTTCACGAGCTGCCCTACATAACTCCAGTTTCATGTCTCTCTGCTCCAAGTTTTTGAGTGCATTACTGATAAAAACCTTGTTTTCTCTCCCTCTCCCAGGAGGTCCTTCCTTGTTGTCTGTGCCACAGATCGTTAGCAAGATGAAAATACCTAGCTGAAGTTGTATTAGCCTAAAAGCACAAGAGCCAGGAACACTGGTTACCCCTGAGGCTTTATTTAAGACAAATATCTTCAGATGAGATGGTCACAACCTTAACCTTTCAAACTCTCAAATCTACGATCATTAAAACTGTAGAGATGCAATTTAATGTTCCTAGATTTTCAAAATGTCTGACTTCCCTGCTGTGAGCCTAAGTCACTTTTTGCAGGTTTGTTGCATCAGTAAAGGCTTCCACTGTTAATCGGTTTCATCTTCTGTTTCTTCAGAATCTCTACCTTACAAACTTAAAAAAAAACAAAAAAAAAAACAACATCATACAAATATGAGGATTAGAAGCAATATGCAATATGTTGAGAACCATAATAAACGATTCAGATTGTTTGCTCCTCCACTTGAACATTCTCTCAGACAAATACTCTGTCATCTGGATTGCTCCTGTACCGTGAGTCTCCTAACAGTGCCAGGAACCATATCTGAACACTTTTACCAGATAAATATCAAATAAACCTGAAAGTGCCTGGTAACTATACAGGGATTATTATTGCGGCTCCAAGGTAAAACGATGGCATGCATTTTATGTAAACAGATCAGTTCTAGAAGGCTCAGCTCATTTTGAAACTATTTTTTTTCTTGTGAGATTAGGATGAGCCCCATTGTGGTGGGATAAACAGAAGAACTGATTCTGACACTGTATTCTGAATTTTGCTCTGGAAGATGGCTGCAAAGCCCAAACAAACATGATAGTTCTTGTTTGAAAGTGTTCCTTTTCATATCCTTTTACTCTCATAAACTATACAAGTGGACATTGTGGTTCTCCATAAAATCTACAATACTGTTTGAAAGTTTCGGGAAGGTATGATTTTGTTGTTGCTGTTGTAAAATAAATTAATATTTGTATTCAGAGAGTATTAAAAGAAGAGCTGAGCAAGTCTTGCACATGTATTTCCTGGTCTGAGAGTGACTTCCTGCTTAAACAGGAAGTAATGGATACCAAAAAAGGTAGACATGTGTGTATGTGAAATGAGAATGTATATGTGTGAAAGCAGAAATGTATGTATGTGTAAGGAGACTGAAAGTGTGTGAGAGTAGAAATGTATGCATGTGAAAGGATAATGTAAGTGTGTGAGAGTAGAAATGTATGCATGTGAAAGGAGAATGTAATTGTGTGAAAGCAAAAATATATGTATGTGAAAGGAGAATGTATGTGTGCGTGAGCGTACAGATGTACGCATGTGCAAGGAGAACGTAAGTGTGTGAAAGCAAAAATATATGTATGTGAAAGGAGAATGTAAGTGTGTGAGAGTGCCAGAATGAATTATGGC
>NW_015555744.1:1392985-1399810 GCF_001515605.1 Sinocyclocheilus anshuiensis | reverse complement strand
ATACATTTTAATTTTATACACACACACACACACACACACACATATATACATATATATATATATATATATATACTTACTTACTGACATTAAAATTTTGAATATTTGTGTATGTCAATCCAATGAAGAGGATTTCAGATCTGATAAACCATAATGTGATTGCTAAGGAGAAATTAAGTAGTTACTTAAAACAATGCAAATTAGAAGGGACCTCTGCCTCTTTACTATTGACGTTTCAGCACATCTCGGGGTCACTTTGAACAGTTAGATGCTGTTGCAAGAATCATTATATGGTTGGTTGTTTTGGGAATAAATATTGCAATATTAATGGGCCAGAATGGTTGACTAGTCTGTTAGACAACAAGAAAGTTTTAAGAAAGAAATCTTTTTTCTTTTTTGGAAGAGATGCAGCATTTCAGAGAGCATGCTGACAGTGTGCTGTGCTTCAGGGTTCAGTAACAGTAACTGTTGGACTGTCAGCGCACAGAAACCATCTCTGAACAGCCGTCTCTAGATCCATCCCCTTTAAAACACCACTGCTCTAGCCATCAAAGCACCACTTTTTCAACAAATTCACCACCTTCAACAAAAAACAGACAATTACTGTTTGATTATAATTGTTTTTTTTACCTGCTCAAATGATGGCTACTGCATTGTATATTGTTGTTTTTCAATGTCTCACACTGTGTTTTCAACCATTAATGCACACAGTGAGAATTTTATTTATGATCCATCCCCTTTAAAACACCACTGCTCTAGCCATCAAAGCACCACTTTTTCAACAAATTCACCACCTTCAACAAAAAACAGACAATTACTGTTTGATTATAATTGTTTTTTTTTACCTGCTCAAATTATGGCTACTGCATTGTATATTGTTGTTTTTCAATGTCTCACACTGTGTTTTCAACCATTAATGCACACAGTGAGAATTTATTTTTATTTTTTTTCCATTTTGTTGCTCCTTGGGGCAATAGCCACAAAATTAATCAAGTTGTGTATTGATTCTTAACTGGTTTGGTAAATATATTGTCTGTTTATTGATCCGGAGATCTAGCATGTATATAGAGAATATTTGTTCATACAATCTGTTATACAAGTAATTTATTGATTAAAAATAAAATGTGGAAAATCATGCAACAATTTCAATAGCATATTTTAAAAGATAAAACCAAGTTGAGCACTTGAATTACAATGTCAATCATGGCCTGTTGTAGTTATTAACATATACAAACTAATTAATAAATGTAATTAATAAATATGAAAAAACAGGCATTTTTCAAAAAATACATTCTTTTGTGTTCCATAGAAGAAACTTTTGCTCAGAAGCAGGAAATCTAGTAAATCTCTTTTATAAAAAGCAACTAGTCAAATAGTCATTCAGTCTAACCATTTTTAAAATTATGTCGTTTACTGCATTCCTATAATCACTCTGTAGGTTTTCCAAAATTCACCTTATCTCATTATGTGGTTAACAAAATAAAGTTTCGCTAACGATCACAAATCTTTAAAGACAGAGCCTGCTGAGATGATGACACAAAATGAATGTTGTTCAGACCACATACAGCACTTATGTCTGCTTTAGTAGAATTGGATGTGATGCTACCCTTAATAAATGATTAGCTCTCAGCCACTGTGGAAAGGAGTCATGGGAGAGCGGGAAGGCGAAACGCTAACATCTCATTTAATCAAGTGCCTTCTTGAATTGGTTTTCTCCCAAAAATGAACGACACCGCAGAGAAAAAAGCAGACCAGAACAGCGTGGTGTATCCTGCCTGTCCCAAAGGTTTATTGATCATGAAAGCAGACTGCCTTCACTTCTGAGCTGACTCTACATGGTCCTGTTAGTCAGGGGTAAACAAAGCAAGACAGACGCCTGTGTTTCATTGACACTCTGAGAGACACAGACATTATTCATCATTCCACAACTGAGATGTTCCATCGACAGCGTAGTGTGGGGGAAAAATTCAGCGGCAGGCAAGAAAATCATGACTAAAGACGGCACATAATCCAGCCTGATAGATGAAAATATGAGTAATATGTTAATAGGAGGTGGTCTTTCTCTCTGTTAGAAAGTCAAATTTCCAGCAGGAATATTGACAGCTGACGGGTGATAGTCCTGAGAGACACAGCTGACACGCTTTCATCTCTCACATAATTTTTTACAAAGAAAATACTGTTGACAGCAGAGTGGGAAAGTGGTCGTCACTTAAATTCACACATCTTTCCTTAAATGTTCATGGGTGGGCCCCCTCATCACAGGGCTCTGGTGGGGAATCAGCAGGGACCTGGAAATACAACGTTGAATTGATATATGTCATAATACAATTATATCAAGATTGTTTGATTAGTGTGTATTCAAAACTAATATACACTGCAATCTATTACTCCAAGTTTCTAATTCATCTACAACTGACTGATTTCCTCAACCTACACAACTTTAAAAAAAAATGTAGGATCTGATTGTTCTTATTTTGAAAAATAACCTTTGCATTTGAATGCAAAATGCAAGTTATTTAAGCCAAATTTTCAAAAGTCTTTAGTGTCACACGATCCTTCTGAAATCATTCTAAAATGTTAATTTGGTGCTGAAGAAACAATTCTTACTATCATCATTGTTCAAAACAGTTGTGCTGCTTAATATATTTGTGGAATCCGTAATGCATTTTTTCATGATTCTTTGATGAATAGAGAGTAGAGATGAATAGAGTGTTTATTTGAAATCGTAATCTTTTGAAAGTTTTAAGGCAATCTTTTAAAATGTCAAACATTATAAATGTCTTTTCTGTTGCTTTTGATCTTTCCTTTCTGATCTTTTCATCAATCCACATGTTCCCTGGAAATCAAACCCAGGACTTTGACTGTTGTTAACACCTTGCTCTAGGAGTTGAACTACATTGCAGTCACCCCTAGTGGAATAGTGTGATTTCTACACTTCAGAATCTCATTTGCCTTTTGGCAATGACCAAGATGCTCAGGAGGAGGCTTAAAGGGGCCATATGATGCAATTTCAATTTTTCCTTTCTCTTTGAAATAATGTGTTTTTTTAACTTTAAACCGCATAAACACATTTCATTACACCAAATACACAAAATAATGTTATTTTTAGCAGCATCATATGACCCTTTTAACTATGTCAGTAATGTAAAAAATATGCAGCAGCAGATTTTGGGTCTTCTCGAAGCTTTATTTAGAGTTAGTTAATCCAGTCTGCCTCAGCTGCAACATGTGGCACTGCCATGACACAATTTAGAGGCCAGAAACTGATGGGACGCAGCAACCATTTGAAGTTTTGGCTCAACCAGTATTAGATTTACTAAGCTGAGGCTTCTGCTGCTCTGTGTGCAATGGACTGCTAGAGGAAAGTCTTAAAAGACCTGAGTGAGCAGCACCAAGACAATAGGTGTGCTCCATCAACAAGACATTAAGAATAAGTTGAGGCTAAAATAAATGCACCTCAGATCCTAATAAGACATTTAGATTGGTGACACATAGTTGTGACAGCAGAGAATATGAAAAGCAGTACTCAAGAAGAATCACACTTTTAAGTTCACAATAGCTTCACTTCGATCAACAACATTTGCAAGTCACTTTTAATGCGCTTTGATTTACACCGGTTCCTTTCGCAACACTTCACTAGCTAGACTTAAAGAAAGCTGCTTACATTACATGGCAGCAGCCACGGGGAATGACTTTAGTAGTATTTTAGTGTTTGAGCAGACATAGAACAGAACATGGCACAGCGGAAACAGTGTAATGCTTTGTTCCATGTGATTCCTGCAAAGGCTTCCAGCAATTGATTTGCAGCTTTTGTCTCCCCTGCTGTAGCAGAGAGAGATTATTTCAGCACCATGGAGAGCGACAACCATTGGAGAACCAGCAAGTGGAGCTGCAGCAGTCATACAGTATTTATTGTATTCCAAGTCAGATTTTCCAGTTTTTGCTTAGGTGAGAATTTGGACAAGACAGTAAATTCAATTAAAGTACTTATAATAACTAACGGCAGCTTAGCACCTAAACAACCAACGGAACTGAAAGTAAACAAGATTTTTACCTCATTATCCTTTTCCTGAATGACTGGATCGCAAAATAGTTTCAATTGTGACATCAGTGTGACATGCTATACTTTACATTATGCTTGAGCCTAAACTTGAGCTCATATGAATTAACAGACCTAAAATTGTACTTTTAGAGCCAGATTTACTAAACAGGGTAAATTAGTTTTAGAGCGCAATTCCATAAAAGCGCCAATGGGAGGGGAAAATTATGTGTGTGATTTACTGACAATGTGCACATTAAAGAACACAGACGCAGCCAAATCATTTCCATAATGACCAGCGCAATCCACCAAGAGCAGCGCAAATTACCACCTGCTTTAAGACATGCTTTTTTTTGGCCGTTAAATAATGACGCAAATACCAGTAATTTGACGTGCACGAACATTAGTAAATCGCGTTGCTTGATTAATTTTAATACTCTCCTCCCATGAATTTAGCGTCTGAAAGGGAAACTCCTACAAATGCATATTCAAAAAGGTCAGGTGCAAAAATAACTGTGTCCAGGCCTTTTCAGTGCTAATTATTCACTGCGTGTCTTTAGTAAATCCTGACAGTACTATTTTAATGCCAAAAGACGGTTTTGCGATGGTGCAAGCTGTTAGTAAATCTGGCCCTTAGAAATCTATTTGTCATATACAGAAGTACAATGCCCATTCAAACTAGAAGAAGCCTTAGATTTTTGAGACGGATAGATTTAAATGCAAGTCCTTAAAAGAAAATATCTGAAAATCTTAGGAGATTAAGTTGTACTTAAAAAAAAAGAAAGAAAATTGTCTAACACTGCCACTGGTAACCCCACCCGAAATAAATAAATTAATTAAAATATGAATAAATTGAAATATAAATAAAATATATAAACAAATTGATACATAAATTAATTAAAATATATATAAATTAAAGTAACTATAAATAAATAAATACATACAAATGAATTAACTGAAATAATTAGAAATACAAACAACAAAGAAATGTGTGTGTATTTATTGTATGCACACACATTCATTTAACCAATTTTCTCATTATAAGCAGATATTCAAACAAGGGGTGACAAGC
This sequence comes from Sinocyclocheilus anshuiensis, assembly GCF_001515605.1. Taxonomy (NCBI): domain Eukaryota; kingdom Metazoa; phylum Chordata; class Actinopteri; order Cypriniformes; family Cyprinidae; genus Sinocyclocheilus; species Sinocyclocheilus anshuiensis. Next base: position 1,394,702 of record NW_015555744.1, on the reverse strand, counting down.
CGTTGTGCCCTTGAGTATTTAACCCCAGCTTGCTCCAGGGGGATTGTCCACATAATAAGAGTTGCTTTGAAAAAAAAAAAAAAACATCTGTTAAATGACTACTTGCATTCATTACTAATGTGGACCCTTACTGCATGGGATTCTAAAGGCTGCATTCTTCCTAACAGGTCATTTCTCAACTAACTTACACAACATTGGTATGACCTCCTCCAAATGACTCATCTCATTGTGTGCATGTGTGCGTTCTTGAGCTCACAGTGGCAAATATGACACTTTGCTCACGGGGTAGAAGCTTAATAGCACATTAATGTCATCCTCCATCACACGCTCATGTACTCCCCACCCGCTCTGCATGGCAGCTCCCTCCAGCATAACTCCAAATAAATAATTATCATAAGAGACCACGGCACAAAGTGTTATTAGAGCAATGAAGGAAAGACTTAAATAAAAAAATAAAAAATGAACTGAAAGACATATATATATATGCACAAATTCAAGGATGTTTCTGTAATAGCACTATTGTATTCAAGGTTTGAACAATTATAGGTCTTTGAACTGTTATACCACTTTTTCATGGTCAACATATTTTTTCTCTTTCATTATGTATACTGCACTCTGTTTGGCAGTTGTACCTAATGAGGTCACTTTCAACACCTTTTTTCTTGCAGCAATATAAGCCATAATCTAGTTTTACATAACCATTTGACACACTGTTTTTCCATTCTTAGAATTAAATAGGCTGATTTTGCTATTGTACCTTTAAAGTCGCGATAAAGTGAAAGTACTGTCAGGTGTTTTCTTCTGTATTTTATCATACATCTGAAATGTATTGTATTAAAGTATTGTACATTTAAATGCTGTAAATACATCAATATTATACATTTTAGTGTCTGTAAAAATGTAAGTAAATGTTTTGTAGAACCACATTTTACGTAAAATACATATGAATTCTCATGAGATCACGTTGGATATCTTTATAAAAGCTCAAAAAAAATTGTTTTTAAATAATTTGTAAATAACCTCATATTATTAATTTAAATATTAGTTGTTTATTGTAAAACAACCATGGAAGCTAAATTAATGGTTTCTGATATGTAGAAAATGACATATGTACTATATACATGAGGACAATAAAATATGTTAATTATTTCTTCTCAATTTTTTAAGAAAGATCAGAAACTATAAAAAGCGCATTGTGTGACAAAAAATTTTTTTGTTCGGTCACAGTTTTAAAGCTTGTCAGTTAACAACAATTTAAAATTCAATAGTTTTAATGACACATTGTTTAGTCCTAAATGATTTGCTAAAAGGTTGACATCAATAAGCAGTTGCTAGATTTACTTGGTCTCAAAGTTGTCTTTTCCAAAAACAAAACTCTTAAAACACAATGATTACCTCACAAAAAAGTGGGCACTAACCAGTGTTAGTGTTTAGTTTTAGTCATAGTCTTTTGACTAAAATGCCATTTAGTTTTAGTCATATTTTAGTCATCTGAATTCTGAGTTTTAGTCGACTAAATATCATAAGATTTTAGTCGACTAAATCTACAGTAAATTTAGTCGGCTAAAATCTAATGGGTTTCCAATTTGATATTAAGGTTTTATCATGATAGACACAGATTTAACTGCGGTGACATACAACATGCCTTTATGTTAAAATTAAATATAACCTCTTTTCATAAAGAACAAGAACATGGTCTTCTTTTCAATGAAATACA
>NW_015555744.1:1385455-1392972 GCF_001515605.1 Sinocyclocheilus anshuiensis | reverse complement strand
ATTTTATGTCTTTCTTTTGTTGTTTGATTAACATCAATGCCACAGACAATAGCAACTAAATTAGGCTGCTATCCCTTTAAAACCGGATACACAGATGCACGGATGTTCTGATACACGTCCAACTGTTTATGATCACGGGGGAAGTCGTGGCCTAATGGTTAGAGAGTCGGACGACATAATTTTGTGTGTATTTCTCCGTTCATGAGATGCGAAAGAGTACTCGTGTGCTGTGTGAGAGGCGCTGCTTCGGTGTGTGCGCTCAAAAAACCGGACCGAACTGAGTTCTCTTTTGCTTCGTCAGATTTATCCATATATCTGCTCTTCTCTTACTCCCAGATATCGACATTTTTGTACATTTTATGAGACGTGCAGCTAGTGTACGCATCTAACCTCATAACCATGCAGCAGATTCATTCCGTTGACGAAAATGTCAATAGATTTTCGTCATAGTTTCTGTCATTCAAAACGAGTTTTAGTTCGTCATCATCTCGTTTTCATCGGTGAAAAAATTGTTAACAAAAATTAACACTGGCACTAACTTAAAAAATTAAAACAATATATGTCAGGGACATGTTCCTTCCAGTTACATGCTTGCTTTTGCTAAAACTTTAAAGGCATAGGTTTAGCAAATCTGATTTACACATGTAATTTCGCATAATATCCTTCTTTTCAAAAAACAAAAAAAGCTACTGCCCACTGTTGTGCTCTAGACATGTATGTTACAGTGCAGGTGTTGAGTGTGCAATTGTCTGTGATAATGCTATTATAGGCCCAGAGAAGAGGAACATCAACACTAAAATGCATCTGTGTTAAGTGAAATGAAGGGTGATGCCCTGTACTTGTACTCTTTCTTTGCCCTTGCCTTGCAGTCAGCTTCCATTTGTTGTTCCAAAATTCCTCTCTCTCTTTCTCTTTCCTTCATTTGCAGTCAGCTTCCATCTATTGTAGTGTTAAGGCAGTTTCTCAGAAAGAAGCTTTTTTTCTGAGAAGCTGTCGCTAGCAGATGTCAACACCACATCACATTTCAGTTCTGATATATCATAACTATACTCGCAGTGGTCAGCTGGCTCCCTCTTCCATGACAGAAAGCTGGACTGAGCCACACGAGCTACAAGTGCCCTGAAGCTTTGCTGTGCAGTCAATGGAAACTGATTCCATCAATCTTGAGACAAAGGAGAGAAGAAATGAGTATAAATAACAGAAGTGACAGAGTAATAGGACTTTACTCTAAGATTGTTGTTTAAGAGCACTAGTAGCACTAAAAGAAAATAGTTATGGGTACAATCAAACATTTTTTTAAAAATATGTAAATGCCTCAATACAACATCTGAACAAGGCAAATCAGAAAAAGAATAATGTAACAACGAGTAAATGCAGTGCACTTTAACAATTTAAATTTAATATATTTATGTACAAGCAGGCAACAACACAGAAAGATAATCTAAAATATGTGATCTGACATATGATAAAGGATATCTTTTAGTGCACATAAATGACTTAAACTTTTTTTATTGGATAAAAAAATTGCTAATAAATAATTACATTTGTTATGTGAAGTTACCTAACGACAACATAAATAAATATGGCTAAAAGGCAAAAGATGTTAAGTGAGGGCTAATAAACTGGCAAATTAACGAATCCATATGGTGAATCCTACTAAGGTTACTAAGCCACTTTATATTTTAGTAATATTCATACTAAATATAAAACAAATATGAACACACCAATATAAATATTAATATTCATCATATGAGTATGTATAATTCTAGACACTTCATATTTATATGCCTTAATTTGCCAAGCTTTTTCAGGCTTTCTCTGTTGACTTGGAAAGGAACAAAACTAGGGATGCACGATATTGGATTTTTGCAGATATCCGATATACCGATAATTGTCAGTTAATTTTGGCCGACATCTGATGCCGATACCGATATATTATTATTTTACATTTTGGTTAGTTTTTAACAAGAACTTATTTGTTAGAATTAAATAAACAATAATGAAGTTCTTTTATTATGACAGTACACTGATGATTTGAAAATAATTATAAATGAACTATATATTAATAACTTTTTCAGAAAGATGCAGTGGTAACCTTAACATTTTATTTGATGATTTAACATTTGTAAATGGTCTTAAGCAAAAGAGTTGCAAAAATTCTGAAAATCTTTTAGACCTCATAATTTGTTTAAAAATATAACATATTACACATGATTACACATAATGAATAAATCAGTATATATACAATTATTTAATTTAAGTGTCATGTTTGTGATTTTTTTTCCATGTAAGCTATAGCTTCTGACCTTTAAATCAAAACATACTCATAATTTTATGGCATCAATTACTGCTTTATTTAATCAGAAACATAGTCTAAATATTATTTGTTTATTTTGCTTTCATTTTATTAGAAGTAGGCCAACAGCGCCCCCTAGGAATTAAAACTCCTTACCGAACGGGCATTAGGACCCGGGGAAGGCTGCCGCTGCTGCCACTGCACGTGCTATTACTGTTTACTCTATCATACACAGAACGCCTCATTCTGTACATGCATTCTTAGTTTAAATGCAGCAATCCAAAACAGTGAATCCAATCACCATTCAGGCAAAACTTTGCTTCAAGAACATATGAGTAAATGTATTCCTCTTATTGGCAAGACATATCGGCATAATTTTTCATATAGGGCCGATGCTGATATTTACATTTAAAGCCATTATTGGCCGATTCCGATATTGGTCTGATAATATCGTGCATTCTTAAACAAAACCCCAGCAAATCGCAGTGTGAAACAGTGCAGCCAATCTACAGTGAAAGTAAACAGCATTGAAAAATTGAAGGGGGTCTGAATACTTTCCGTACCCACTGTATATAGATAGATATAATTTCACATGTTTTGACTGGGTGACAGCTCTCAAATGTGATAGAAATGCTACAGTTTTGAGCAGGTAACAACTCTTTCTGTTTGACAGGTGCATGATGATATTCATGTGGTGAGGAAAACAAATAGCAAAATAAAAAATAATGACTATGACCAAAACCAAGACCAAAATGGTTTGAAGGATTAGTTCACCAATAAAATTAAAATTTGCAGAAAATGTACTCACCATCATTCCATCCAAGATGTAGATGAGTTTCTTTCTTCATTGGAACAGATTTTGATCAATTTGGATTTGTATTATTATTATTATTATGACATTAATAAAGGACTCTTATTTTGGCCAGAAGTGATGTTTAAAGTTAAAACGCCTTGATTTTTTTTATCAGCTGTTTGACTCTCATTCTGACGGCACCCATTCACTGCAGAGAATCTATTGGTGAGCGAGTGACATAATCCTCAATTTCTCTAAATCTGTTCTTATGAAGAAATAAACTTATCTACATCTTGGATAGCCTGAGGGGGAGTACATTTTTGTTTTTGGGTGAACTATGCCTTTAAAATTTACATTTTTAAACTTTTAAGTGGCAAACAACACAAATTCTATTCTAGTTCCTAATTAACTCTCACTCATTCAAATCACAATACTCCAGGAACATACTGACTTAATTCCTGACGATAGCAGCCATTAGAATGTGACACTACATGGCAGAGAAGAAAAGCATGCAGACACAGTGCCAGAGGAAAGATCTTGTCATTGTTAGTTTGTCACTGCTGCCTGGTCGCCAGGAATCAAGGCCTTCACTTCAGGTATGACAGAGTCACAGAGCTCATTATCGGGTCTAGGCAGCATCTGAGCCCCATATAGTGTTTGAAACGTGTCTGGATCTGCCTCTTTCTATTTGCCTCTAATCTGTAGACAGAAAGCAAAAGCGTCATCTAGTTTTTGGTCACATTCAATAGGATTCTCTCTCTACCGACACCTACAGTACACTATCAGCAGAGACTTCTTTTTTTAACCACAATCCACAGGTTATAATCCTAAATGGAGTAGTCTGCGGGGCTTATTTGTGTGCTGCTGCATAGAAGTTTCAGCTTGTCATTTATCAGTAGAGGACAATAATAAAGGCACAGCGAGCAGCGCGGCAGTCGTTTCTTCCTCCTTTGGCAAAACCGTGATAAATGACTTAGCGGAGGATGATTTTTCATATGATGGTTATGCTCTATAACTGTCCTCATGGGCTGATATTGCAAAGCTTGGAACAAATAAAACCTGAGGTAGTGCTCCAGGATGGGGTTCGACGTACACCTTTGAAATTTTCAGATCTATTCCCTAGTCAACACTGAAGAATAAAAGGAAAAACATTACATTGTTTTATATATTGTTTCCCAAAGCAGTGTTAATGCTTATGTCGGAAGGAAAGCATGCATCTTGCTGTTTTATCAGTCGCTGAAAGACCAGCATAAACGAGGCGCTTTTCAACTCCTGCTGAGCTACAATTCAACCGAGCAAATTATTGAAGCACCAGGGATGCTCAGTAAGTAGAATCATAAACCACATTCATCACCTTAAAGGTTGGATTATTAAGGCATTCAGTACATCAGCAACTGATTTGCTGAGGCAAACCCTGTAAGAGAGCATATAATTAGCTGATGTATTAAACATGTTTCTGTCACTGATTATGGCACTAATGTGCAAAAATATTACACAGCATAGATAAATCCATCCATTCATGGAATTTCGGCAATCATGGAAATCGCAGCAAATTCTCAAGCACCTCAATCACACTGTTTGCCTACTAGCAGGAATAGATGAAGGCATAAACACTTCGCTTCACATTATTAAAAGAGAGAGAGAGACAAAAAAAGAGAGAAAATGTAAAAAAAGAAAAGAGGCCTTTTGGGGTAGGAAGTTTTTAAAAGAAGTCTCTTATGCTTACCAAGGTTGCATTTATTTGATCAAAAATTCTGTAAAATCATTTTGAAACAAAATATTGTGAAATATTTTTAGAATCTTACTAACTTTTGTATGGTAGTATTGCCCGTGTGATCAGGGAAGCTGCTTTGACACAATCCGTATTGTATAAAGCAATATCTAGCTTAATTTTCAACACGGAAGTAAGCCGTTTTCTGTGAATGTGCAAGATTTCTGGTTCATTAGCCACTGTAAGGAAATAACGAGAAGAATAACAAAGTGAAGTAAATGGTAAACCTGTTTGCACTACAAACCAGTGTGTTCATATTTAAAATAATACATTAAAATAAAATGGTAAGACACACCAGCAATATCAAGCTGCAAAATATATATAGCCTTGACAAGCATAAGAGACTCCATTAAAAACAGTACTATATGCTTACATGTGGTCTATAAAACTGACACTAATAGAGGACAGTTTTCAGGATTCTTCTCATTAAATTGTCTAATTTTTAGAGTGCCTTAATATAATGGCTACTGTAGGCATATTAACTGTCATTTCCCACCAATTCTAAAACAGTCACTGAAAACGGTTTGACAGTCGAAGTGTTTGCACTTATGGAATGAAAGCAGTATGATTGCATTGTAATAGGATCTTTATCTGCAATAAAACACTGACATTTATGACATGAGTAAATTAATAATAAAGTAAACTTTCTGCCATTACAAACATTTTCTGTCACATCCCTATTGGTGCCTGTACCAATTTGAGAACAGTTTTAGAGAAATATCCGTTGATGCACCATGGGAAAACTTTAAATGAATTAGATAAAGATACACATTTGAGCTGATCAACACTGTCACCCATTTGTTTATTCATGAAAGAGAAAATCAGCTATATTTATCAGCTATAAACATGACAGCTCCTTCTGCTGCCCTTCTGTCGACTGTTTTCTGTTCCCAACATAATGAAAAACAAAACTGACTACCATGATCTTAATTTGTTACCACAATGGCAAACAAAATCCAAAAAAATAAAGTAAGAAATTATAAGTCCAACAGGTTTGGACTGGTACCTCTCGATCTTCACCTGGTCTAAACTCAAGGGCAATGTGTTGCTGCTTATCTGGATGCCTGGTAAATAAGAGATCTTATCTTCCACTCACGATGACATTGAAGACCCATGCTCTAATCGATACAATCCAATTCTTTGTAGATCTGTGGCTCTGATTAGCGTCCCTCTAATCCAATCCCTGTTTTTGTCATCCATTATGGTGGCATGGTGGGGTGCTATAAAGGATGTCGTTATCGCTGGTTATGAGTTTAACACTGATGTAAAGCTGGCAATGTGATTGGCCGAACGGAGACTTCCTCTGGCTCTTCTAATTGCAAATCCACTTGGGCCCAGACTGATACATTTCATCACCTTGGCAACACTGCAGGCAGTGAACCTGGTAATGGGGGAAGTATATTCTCAGGGGAGGAAATTACTGCTTTCCATATTGTAGCTGGACAGAGCAAAAGGTGAGCAGGGAATGGTGAGCAGCCTGTCCTAAAAATATGTTGTAAATCTATTGTACAACAGATAGCGAGCTAGATAAAGGAACAAAACATTCAGTGGAATGAGGAAGTGACATCCAGAACCTATCTTCATTTATGGTCACTGAGCCTGACTTATATTTGTAATGATGATATGTCCTTGGAGGGCAATAGTATGATGAATCTGTGTGCAAGAATATGTGAAATGCAAATGCTCAAGGGTGCAGAAATAGGGGCAAGAAAACATGTTGCAAAGTCTTTAGCATGTATGTACAGTATCGAGATGAAACTGAGATCAGCAAGCAGATAATCTGTGATAAATCGGTCTGGCAGATCACCAGATGAAATCAAGACCTAAATTAGAAGTCACCTCATTCTTTACTGTGGATAAAGCAGACAGGAGAGATGCATGGTGCAGCTTTCCAGACCAATTTCGGAGCATATAATCAATGCAAAAGCAGAAATTGAGACATTTTGAGACGGCCATTCCAGTGATTATATGCTCACTGTAGCGTCCGCTTCAACAATCCAGCACCAACTGAATACATCCATGTCGGAATATGTATTAAAATAAATCTGTTATTAAAGTAATTTTGTATACATTTGGTTTGGCAATGCATCTACAGAATGTGACAAGTGACAGGCAAGTTTGCCTAAACTTCTCTCTCTGACTTTTCCCATACATAGACGGGAAAATAATTTGTTGTGATTTTTCATTTTCCCATTATCATGCCCACAACAATTTCACAGCACAGCAATCACACAATAATGAACTTCCAGAAGCAATTAAATGGCTTTCTGGCACATAGCCTTTATGTGAGGAAAACACCTATGTGGACTAATCATAGTGTGCTTCTGAGAAGCTGGTGGATTAGGCTTTTATTTTTTGGTAATACAAAAGCTGAAATCCTCTAATCAATGCATAGTCAAGTGTGTACCTCTGACAGTTCCTGCAATTCAGCCTAAATTGTGCTGGACATTATTGTAGCTGGCAAGTTGCCAAGGAAACATGAAATGAATGTTACAGAACGTCTCGTTACGTATGGTAACCCTCGTTCCCTGAAGGAGGGAACGGAGACGTCACGTCGGATGACCGACGAATTGGGATCTCGCTTAGAGAGACCAATCTACTTTGAGTGTAAACTAAATGAGCCAATGCACATTGGCATGCGATTATTGCATCCAGCT
>NW_015555744.1:1379749-1385445 GCF_001515605.1 Sinocyclocheilus anshuiensis | reverse complement strand
CTCCGAAGGCAGCGCTTGCAGGCTCACCACCTGATCCCTGAAGGGAGTAGCGGGAACCGTGGGCACATAGCCGGGCCGGGGCCTCAGGGTTACCTGGGAGTCAGCCGGCCCGAACTCTAGGCACGAATCGTCGACCGAAAATGCGTGAAGGTCCCCTACCCTCTTGACGGAGGCAAATGCAAGCAGGAGCAGAGTTTACATTGACAGAAACTTCAGCTCGACCGCCTGCAAAGGCTCAAATGGGCCCTGCTGTAGTGCTGTGAGCACTAGAGTCAGGTCCCAAGAGGGTATAGAGGGCCGCAATGAGAAGATGACTCATCCACAAACGCCACCTCAGCGTGCTACATGCCCAGGCACGTGAGACAGCGATCGTGACCATCACCCAGCACCAGGTAACGACCGAATCCAGAAACGCCCGGGTGATACCTCTCTAAGCGAGATCCCAATTCGTCGGTCATCCGACGTGACGTCGAGAGTGACCGACTGAAAGGGAACCTAAAAAACAATATAACATCTGACTTCACAAGCAGAGTTGGGGAAGGAAAAAATCGATAGGTGATATTTTAGCTATATTTTGATTCATTTTATTCATACTTTTAGGAAAATAAAAGATTTTTGGCATATTTTAGCACTGGTCAGTGCACACTCAATTATTTATATTCAACCAAAATCTAGGCTCAGAACAGGCTAAAAAATACAACTGTGCAAATCACTGACACCCAGTGAAGCCGAATGAGAAACAAGTGAGCAAAAACACTGCAATACATCACAGTTCTGAATCCAAAAAAGAATCTCCATGTTATTGTTATCATGACAGATGTTGATATAATATTGCAATGCCAAATCACCCCAACCGTGAACTTATTTATTCATGAGAATATCACAATGAGCATCTAAATCTCTCATGTAACACAGTCTAACTGGGAAATAACCATCTGTAGTGCGAAGATGGCGATAAATTCTGAAGCAATTTATGGAATAAACTTCTATATAACAGCGAATACAGTTAACAAAATTTACCAACTGGCCAATTTTATCATATTTATTCCTGACTTTTTTAGATAGTATTTTCATAATAGAACAAACAAAGAAAAATACATAGCAGAAAATCTAGTGGAGGCAAAGGGGAAAAGGATCCATTAGGGATCTAACAGGTAAAAGATTTAAGTGAATTTGAACTACAGAAGAAACAATAGGCTTGTATGGACATATATAAAATATTTCTTGGAAAAAAAATGATTAGGTGAACAGCAGCAGCAAGGTCATACGTGTCTTACCAGTGTTTTGGTCCATGTACTCTTGTGAGGTATGTTGGTTCTGATGGACCCATTCCCCATTACATTTGAAGAAGATCTGCAGGGCAGGAGTTGCTCGACAGCGCAACTTGATTGGGTTGTTTTTGATTATGTAAGCATCCTCAGGCTCTTGCAAGAAGTGAGGTAATGTCCCACCAACTGATGACAGAGAATCAGCAAGGGCTTCACTGACGGTTCCTGTAAAATCAATTAACACATGTAAGAAACGAGCACACTTCTCTAGCACATTTACTCAGAATTTAAACTCATAAAATCTTAATTTTACGGCCATTTGTTAGATCCATGAACACCCCAGATACATCATTTTTAAATTATTTGCTAAAAAAAAATATACTGTGACAATCATATCTAAATGTGGTCTGCATTTAATACAGCTTCTGGTTTGTAAATATGGTGCTTTTCCTCTGGGAATGTTCTGAGCTTCCCATTGATTTTAAACTGTGTGCCAAAGAGACAATTCCACTAAAACAATTCAAGCCATTTTCTACTTTAAAAACGCATTAGCTTTCCCTGAGTGCTTTTGTGATGAAAAGAATTAGCGATGGAAGAGAGTGCGACTGATTACTTTGTGTTTGACTGATGAGCTAAAATGCATCTTAGTGCAGAAAAAAGTGAGAATGCTATTCCTTGGGCCTAGTGTGTTTTATTTTTCTTTCTTTCTCCCATCATTCTTTTTAACGGAAGGAAGAATAAAATAGCAGACAGGTCAACAGAGTCAGAGAGAAGAGAAATAAGACAGATAAAGAGGTGTAAAGTATGAAGGGAATTAAGAAAGATTTTATTTGGAGATATTCACATGAATACCATTTTAATAATTGTAATTGCCTACACCATCTCTGACACTCTGGAATAAAACACTCCACCCATGAGAGACCGGCAATATACTGCGAAGTCTTTCAGATGTGTAAAATCCCATGAAAGCCATTAAACTAGCAGCTAATTCAGCTTTGCCCACTGAAATCTAATAGACTTTCATTTTTCACCACCTCCCACATTTGCTGTCATGTGAAATGAATAAAGAATGTATGCATACACACACACACACACTGAAAGCAGTTCACTGCTTTTTTTTTTTAAACTCATACTCACTTCATATTCTCTTTTAATATTGTAGATACTGCAGAAGAACATGTACTACCAAAAGTTCCAGAAATAGTCAGTAAGAACTCTGTCTTTTGTTCACTTCATTTTACCTTGGATTTGTTTACAAATAAGGCACAATTCGACACAGGATTTTCAGAAAGATTGAAACTAAAAGACGATGCTGTGCCAACTATATTGGATCCGATGTTGCACACACAAGAGTGAGAAACTGTTTTTATTACATGATCATACTATACTATGTACTGAGTATTTATGCATTTTTAACCTAAATCACAGCAGTGTCCATCTATGGAGGATGTAGGCTGTCAAGCATACACAGCTGTTAGCCAATAGCAGTGGGCGTTTACTTCCAAGTCTACAATCCATCATGCCTATTCAAACAGAGCTTTCTGATGAGGGGGGTCAAAAACAGCCTACTGCTTCTAAATTATGATGGTTTTTTATGTAAAAATCTTGATAACATAAGTGCACCTCAGAGAACAGTACCAAATCAAAAAGGCAGTTCATGACCCCTTTAAATAAAGTAATACTTTTATTTAGCAAGGATGCATTAAATTGATCAAATGTGACAGTAAAGAAGACACTTATAATGTTACAAAACTTTCTAATCAAAGATGTTTTCACAAAAAATATTAAGCAGCTCAATGGTTTTCCACATTGATGATGATAATAATGAGAAATGTTTCTTGAGCACCAAATCAGCATATTAGACTAATTTCTGAAGGGTCATGTGACACTGAGAACTGGAGTAATGGCTAATGAAAATTCAGCTTTGCCATCACAGGAATAATTGGCATTTTAAAATATATAACAATAAAACAGTCATGTAATATTCCACAATGTAACTTTTTTGGTGGGCATAAAGGACGTTTTAAAAACATGATTACATAATACCCTAAACTGAATCCAAACTTAATTATAACATGAGAAAGTACATTTAAAAAATCTCTAATATCAATAACTAATATAGTACAGATACATCATGCTTCCCTAGTGCAAAAAACTGTCATTGGTAGTGCAGGAAGTGCAGACAGTAACCTGCTACTTCATACAGCTGGATACTACCGCATAGTCAGCTGCTATAAACTAACAGCAGAGTGACCTGGTGACCTCCAGCAATTTAATTGCCATCACTGTGTACAGCTGCACTCAAGTATCATCTGTCTAGCTTGTTTGTGAAGAAATGTAGTGTTACAATTGCCTCTGGTCTCCCCTACTCAACTACAATCTTTAGACAAATGCACTGTGATTAAGAGAATAGCACCATTCTCATCATCTTACAGGATTTTCTTGACAAGCTTTTAAGAGGGGCAAAATTGCTGAAGAGTGGGCATGTTAATGATGTATAAAACAAAACATGCCACCAGCACTTTGACCTCTAATTAAAAATAGCCCCATGGGTAAGGAGGCAAAAGCAGGAAATCTTAGATGCACGATATTACACTGGGTTTCAAAGTTCAAGGTACAAAACATGGAGCTCACTCTAAATAATTCAAAATGAAATGTTACTCTGCCTCTGCAGATGTTTGCTAGCAGTCTCACTGTGGACAGGAATTTGTCTTGGTTGCACAGAGCACCACAGATAGACAGATTCCCTGGAAAACAACACAGAATTACATCAGCATATTTAACTTCAGATTCTTCACGAATTCTGGTTATTTTGTCACCTTTGACTAAAATCTCAGCTTACTCATGGAGAGGGCGATAAGACCTTGGGTGACCATCTTTGGTGTAAAAATCAGTTCTCAGCTGTTTTCTCGGTTCAGTATGGGGGCAAAAACAGCGCACAATTTTAGAAAGTATCACAGCTCAATCCTTTTTCTGTTCATTCTATGCATAAGCACTTCCAAAAGTTTGCAGCTTCAATCTCAAGCCATCAGGTCACTTCCATTGTGCAAAACCATGAATATCCTCTGTTTTCTACTCCCAAGACAAAGGGAGAAAGAAGGACACAATCCTGCTGTGCAGTGTTGCAGATAGGTGGGTGACAAGATGAAAATTGTATCATGAGCTGAATGCGACGACATCACTTCCCTCTGCTACAGAGGGTCAATGGTAGAAAAGGCAGCCGCAACCTTTTGGACAGAATTCATTATTCTTCCTTCTAGATCTGCCAGTCTTTAAAGCCCATGTTTAATACATGCATTGCCCTGCTGAATTTGCTTGTTTTCCATTCATGCAAATGTTTGCCCTTAACATTGCATGGTATTTCTCTAATTTGAATTGTAGTATTAGAAGTACAGTTCCCTATGAGTAGTCTGGTCCTTCTGTAACCAGCAGAAATTCCCAACATCCGTTGCACAAATTTCAGTGATGAATAGAAGGAACAACCTGAAATTACTCCAGATCCATCTGCCATCTGTTGCTGTGAAGAGAGCCTAAACTTTATTTCACCCAAACTGCCTTGCAATGAATTAAACATGAATCAGACACAGCATCGTACTAAACTTCAGCAAAAAAATATGATGAAATAATAATAACATTTAGAAAATATTTTGAAAGATTTACAAGCCATTAGCAGCAATTATGCGGGAAAGAACAGACAGATGCATATAGGAATTATTATAATAAAGTAAATGGAACACAAGGTGAAGGTGAAAGCTAATTCTTATCAGTATGTTTATGTTTTTAACCTCTTGCTCTGTTATCTAAATGCAAACCTGTATTGATCTGTACAAAACTGATACCATCAATATATTAGTTCAGCAGAGTGGCTTAAAAATGCCCTTTTACATTATGGGCCAATAGATGAACAAGCAAGATCACTTTGTACTTTGACTTTGTCAGCGTATATATAAGCAATTGCACGACTAGCGTTGAAGGAAAAGGCATTTTAAAATGACAATACACCCATAAATGAAAAATGTCATTATTTACCTATTCACCCTCAATGTTGCTGTCTGTTGTCTTTTTTTTTTCTTCAATGAAAAACAAAATAAATTATTTGTTTAGAAGTAAATTTCAGTCTATTTCTCACACAAAACCTTTGCATGGACTTTGGTGCATTTTTGTCATTTGTATGGGAAAAACCACATGAGGATGGGTAAATAATGTGTAACTATCCCTAGAGTTCATCTTCTAGGATTTAATCCACAACAAGTTCAACAGGAAAACAACAATACAGTCGACCATCATAAAACACACCCAATTATAAACACCTTCCCATTTGCAAATTCAATGAGGAACGTCTAGGTTACTTGTGTAACCCTCGTTCCCTGAAGGAGGGAACGGAGACGTTACGTCAGTCGTGACTGACGAATTGGGATCTCGCCCGAG